>NC_089745.1:68739152-68744152 GCF_040412425.1 Macrobrachium rosenbergii
TTGATCTGCAATGATACGGTCAAAAGATTACCTGGTGAATGGATTTTGGCAATGAAGAGGGTTCTAGTGAAGGCAGGGGATTCCTCTCTCATAAACATTCACAAAACACAATAATAACACTTCATCATTGCACAATAGTAATCAACAAACAGGTCACTAATATCACTCCAGGTATGGAAAGGAAGGTATGATGAAAATTAGTAATAGAAGAAGGAAAGGTGACCTGCAATCTCCACGTCTCCGTGGGCTATTGATGATGGACTATGTCACATGGGGCGGGGGGAGGCAAAGCTATGACTGGCGGACGCTAGGTCAAGAGGTGAAGGGGCGAAGGAGTGAGGTTGTGTCACCTCTCGTCTGATTTTATCGGAATCTCAAGTCGTTCACTCTGCGGGCGTTGGTCAGCAGCTCCCTTTTATAAGGGCTGACCCACGGGTCACAGATGCATGATGGGAGTTGATGCCATGTGGCTCCCACAGCCACAGATGCATGATGGGAGTTGAAACCATGTGGTTCCCACAGCCACAGATGCATGATGGGAGTTGAAGCCATGCGGCTCCCACAGCCACAGATGCATGATGGGAGTTGAAGCCATGTGGCTCCCACAGCCACAGATGCATGATGGGAGTTGAAACCATGTGGTTCCCACAGCCACAGATGCATGATGGGAGCTGGAGCCATGCGGCTCCCACAGCCACAGATGCATGATGGGAGTTGAAGCCAAGTGGCTCCCACAGCCACAGATGCATGATGGGAGTTGAAGCCATGCGGCTCCCACAGCCACAGATGCATGATGGGAGTTGAAGCCATGTGGCTCCCACAGCCACAGATGCATGATGGGAGTTGAAACCATGTGGTTCCCACAGCCACAGATGCATGATGGGAGTTGAAGCCATGTGGCTCCCACAGCCACAGATGCATGATGGGAGGTAATCCCATGCAGTCGCCATGTGGCAGCGAACCTTAATCTGGCGCCAATCCTTGGAAGGTAGGATCCGTCTGCACCCCAAGTTTTCCCTCGCTAATTGTGTCCTCTGGCTATGCCAGTGGCTGTTAATCCGCTAATCCCAATGCCAGGGTCCTGTGACAGAGGACGAGAGAGCGAGATCACCGTTTCCAGAAAAAGGGGGATTAAGATCTGAGGGGGAAGGGGGGCCTTTAGACAAGGACTAGGGAAACTCAAAATCTGGGGCTGAGGTCTAGCTGACCTGACAAACAGTTCTTGGTTCTCTTCGGTTATTCGTTTTATTCTAATCTGAAGCGAGTGGGCTGGCTTTGTACGAGGTATGCAGATCCAATCATGCCATCTGCATAATCTTGTAGAAATATATATTTTATATATATATATATATATATATATATATATATATATATATATATATATATATATATATATATATATGTATATATATATAATAAGAATATACATATATAATATATATATATATATATATATATACCTATATATATATATATGTGTATATATATTATCTATATATGTATATATATAAGAATATACATATATAATATATATGTTACACACACACACACACACACACACACATATATATATATATATATATATATATATATATATATATATATATATATATATACATATACTGTATATATATATAATATAAATATACATACATACATATATATATATATATATATATATATATATATAACTTCATGTGAAAACTTAAAGTTAATCCAAAAATACAGCGCAGCTGCTGGTTTTCTAACATGAAATTCAATCACCATTTCTATCTCAAGATAGTTCCGTCCGCCCCAACGGGACCCTACCCGAAGCTGTTGCATAAAAGGCGGCCGGAGGTGACCGTCTCCCCTTCTCATGCACTTTAACCTTTAAACAAGTTCAATCAAAAATCCCGTCCCCAGGGAAATTCTTACTTGAAAGCCACTGTCTAACTGCTTTCGCAAAATACAAAACTATATTCCTTCTGTTGCTCGTATGTGAACGATGTTTATTCTGGCAGGTAAAAAAAGTAATGCCCATTTTAGTTGCTTGAACTCCATCGAAAGATATTTTGGACTGGAAATCACGAACAGTGTGAAAGAAATATTAAGTTCTTGTTGCAATGCGTGTTCAAGAAGTAAATTATACTTTAAGATTAGAGGAGATATTGATGAATGCACGTAGAGAAAAACTAGTCTAGTGAACAAGGCTTTTTGGTCCAGAGCTGACTTTTTGTGGGTCGAGGCGCTGCAAGTTTGTTGTCATCTTCTTAGGACTCACTTTGCGTCAGCAAAGGTGCTTCCCCACATCCCGTGACGTCTAAATCTAACTATATAATGCAACTGCATTAGAGCTGCAGCAGCATTCAGAAAGTAATTCAAGGAACAGCTGGTCTCTCTGATCTCTCTATCGTGTTTTCGACAGAGGTTCAAAATACTAAGGCGAATACTAAGGGTGAGTTGCAACAAGATGTGCAACAGTCTTGTTTTTTCTCATGTTTTCGTTTTCAGTATATTGTCAGTTTTGAGCATCACCTTTTTTTTTTTTTTTTTTTTGATACAAACTTGTGCGAGATACAAAGGACATTTTGATGTACCGGATATTACATTGCAAAATAGTGAACTGTGGTTATGCAATTACATACATGGTTTATATATTCACATATACCGCATACGCCTACACGCATGTTTGTAGATATGCGAATATATCACTCCCATCTGTGTACGTGTACAAATAATGTGCACACAAAATGAAGTTTAGGTAAATAACAGAATATTTTCAACACTGGCAGGTCATAACCGTCAGTGAGGCCCTCCAGCAGAAGACAGGATCAGGATGTCACGGCTTCTGAATGCACTCAAAAGCATTTCGGTTGAGCCCGTCATGCTCATTGACGGTGCTTGCAACCAGGCAATGCTTCTTTTCATTGAAAACGTTCAGATGAATAAGATATGTTCCGTCAACCTCGGTTTTGCAGCCGAAGTAAGTGTAACAGGACTATGCATCATGCATTCATATGTTTTTTCTACATTCATTGTGCTACATTGGCCACAATAATCTCTAGAGTTTACATTACAAATTAACAATTTCATTTCCCTTCCAGGTATGTGAAAACCTGGCTGATCATCCAGAGGAGAATGTGTTAGTCCAAAAGGAGTTCAGTTTATTCTCCTTCTACAACAGCATCATTCTTTCTGTGCCAGCTCTGATATTTGTGCTCTTCATGGGGGCTTGGAGTGATAAATATGGGAGAAAGGTCAGTAGGCAAGCTTTTGCTATGAGCTTTAAAACCATGAACATTAAATATATGAAGTAAGAACAAGGATCCCTTGGTTATGCTAACTCTCGGTACCTTATTTTTCCAGATTCCTCTCTTGCTTACTTTGTTGTGCCACGTGATGTATGCTGCGGGGTATCTGCTCAACAACTGGCAAACTTCTTGGCCTGTGGAAATTATCTATCTAGTGACATTCTTAGAATCTCTTGGTGGAGGTAACATGGGCCTTCTGACTTCAACCATCAGCTACATTAGCGACATCTGTTCAGAGAAAAGCCGCACGTCACGTGTCAGCATAGCGAATTCCATGTGGCACTTAGGAGGGCCCCTAGGTACACTTATTGGAGCAGTCATCATCAAACACGCTAACTA
The DNA here is from genome assembly GCF_040412425.1 of Macrobrachium rosenbergii. Taxonomy (NCBI): domain Eukaryota; kingdom Metazoa; phylum Arthropoda; class Malacostraca; order Decapoda; family Palaemonidae; genus Macrobrachium; species Macrobrachium rosenbergii. The sequence continues at coordinate 68,742,785 of NC_089745.1, forward strand.
CAATGTGGCGCTGGCACTGGTTCTCTTGGCATACATTTCAGCCGTGGCCTACGTCATTTTCTTCATCAAGGAAAGTCACGGACCCTTTGCCACGGCAGAACTCCTAAGCAAAGGGTCACTCAGGGGGACAGCAAGTGAGGATCTCAAGGAACAAGTTGATCTAAAGGAAAAAGTTACCATTTCACTCATGATCAAGGATTTCTTCAACTGGAGGAGGGTTGTTGAGTCATTTAAAACAGCTCTCAAGAAGAGGGAAGGAAATACTCGTTCTGTGATCTTGATTATCATCGGGTCTAATATGATCCGTCGTGTTGCTAAAGGTAATCACCAATGTCCTTTGCATTACTCTAAAATTATAAAGTTTCTTACTAAATAGTGATCAAATTAAGTTCGTTATAAACTATTTAGTTCTTAAACGTTAAACATGCTGATTTTATACTATGCATTTTCAGGATTCTTCATGTACATGTTCGTCAGACAAGCACTGCAATGGAATGCTACAGACTATGGATACTGGGCTACATACAGAAACCTTCTGGCTGCACTGGGTAAGAGTTGGTACTTGTTGTCACTACGTATATTATGTCTCAGTGAAGAACCCGAAAGAATGAAAATTTTCCAATAAGATGTTCTCTGGGCTTCAGATACTAATGACTGTTGTCATTTTCAGGTTCCCTGTTCTTGATTCCTCTACTCACAAAACTATGTGACATCAAAGACACAACATTAGTGTTGCTAGGTTCCCTATCAATAGTTGCCGAATATGTTTGTTATGGTCTAGTAATGAACAAATCACTATCTTTTCTGTTATGGCTGGGACCTGTAGCAGGCCTCATTTCCAACGCCAGCATCATTGCCTTCAGGTCAATGCCTACGAAGCTGGTTAGCAGCAATGAAAAAGGTATGTGGAATTGTGTATTTAGTTTCTTGTTACTGTAAGCAGTAAACTATATTTTTCATTCGATAATCTTCTGTAATAATGAACTGACTTATTTCGGTTGATATGAAACTTTCGTAAGAAATGCGGATAATATTCTAATTTTTATTGTACTGAGGAAAAGAAATCATGAAAACATATGAATGAGTTGATGTTCTAACGATCAGATCTTTTCTTCATCGAATCAGGCCGCATTAGTGCTGTCACATCTGCCATGAATGGGCTTATGCCGATGGTAGCTTATGGTGTTTATTCACCAGTGTACTACAGGACGGTCGACTCCTTCCCATCAGCACAATTCTTCGTCGGTGGCAGCCTCAATCTCCTCATCACTATAATGTTTATGTAAGCATTGATTTACTGGCTTTTTCAATTTTATATTTCAGTTTTTAACACATATAAATACATAAATGCATATATATATATATATA
>NC_089745.1:68751652-68754152 GCF_040412425.1 Macrobrachium rosenbergii
GTCATCAACAATCCTGCCAGCGTGGCAAGACTGAACAAGAGAACAATCAACACTCCGACTGTTTCAGGAGAACAACTACAAAACCACTAAACCTAACAATATATACACATTGCTAGAAGTCTGCTAGAAGTATTTAGTAATATTTCTAAAAGTTCACCATGTTTAAGTTACGGACAGAGCCAAAGGAGAGAGTTCTCTGACACTCCTTACTTTTCCCTTAGAATGAATAATAGAGAAGCCAGGGTTGGGTGCTCTTTCCCTTGTACACTTCTAAGCCTTTCCTTAGCGTCACTCTAAATCTGTCCTTATGACCTACTGGCTGAAAGATCTTTCTTCCAGATAAATCCTTAATTCTTGGAGATATACATGAAATGCCCAAAGCAGGGATTAAACGAGAATTGCCCTCCAAAGCCAGACACCTGAATCTGACCCTGGGTCAACAACCGGCAGAAGCAGACAGGCCACTATCCTAGTAACACGCTGCCAAGCGTGTCGCTCCAAGCTCTTGGTCATTCTTTGTCTGACTGAGACTAAACCCTCCAAGAGCCACTCTGGGTGCCTATTACGGAAGTCCCATTCAGTAGATACTTCATTTGAGGCTGTATTCATGAATCTTCACTCAGGAATTAAGGTACTGAGTGGGTGAAAGGTTATCGGTCAGTTCTTTTATTCTTATTCTCATTCCATTCTATTTTCCCCTTGCATGATGCTCAGACCCTAAAATATTGTCGGTAATCATTTACCAGAGTTAAGAGTAATATGCCTGATCATAAATTGACGTCATTCTCCTTAAGCCTTCAGCAATTCCCTCTGTAAAGATTTAGATTGTGCTTGGCTTATCAAGCGATTGTGTGTCTTTCTCCATGTTTGCAAAAAGATTGTTTGTAATGCTGTAAACCATCTGCCTCCACTGTTCCCCCACACCCATCAATCAAGCCTTCAAACTGATTTTATTCATGTCTCATTACTCATTGTGTGGCACTCTAGTTATTTATGCTTGCATCATTTCACTTGAGAGGTGCCAAGAGCTCAGCGTATACAGCTCTGTAATTAATTCTTCTGAGTAATGTAAATACATGTAATTAATTTAGACCCAGAATTTCTCTCCTGAGTCCTTTCCCTAATTGGAAATCTCATTTAGATAACTTCCTTTTGTATTATGTCGTGTTGGCCACAACAAGGTCAGAAACCAACCACATAAGAATATAAGAATATATATATATATATATATATATATATATATATATATATATAAAAATATTATAAACGTTAATATATAGTTTCTAAGCCTATTTCTGTATTCATATATTCACTACCGCATTAATTCTTTACTGTTTTCAAGTCAGAAGCAGCCCACAACAAGGTAAGAACTACAGTGAAACCACACACATAAGAATATATATATATATATATATATATATATATATATATATATATATATATATATATATATATATATATATATATATTTTCTAAGCCTACATACATATTATACGGAGACATCCTAGTCTGTGAAATTAGTTAGCCTTCACTGTTTTGTCCTGTGAAATTTGAGTGTTAATTTTCATTTTAAGGTTTCTAGTATTCAATTAATCGTTTTACTTAGACTCATTTATATGTTGGAGGGCAGGTCTATTTCAAGTTAAGTATAAGCCTAGTGAGACCCCATAGGTTAATGGCTTAAAAAGCTGTTGGTTTAAGAGTACATAATGAGAGGAGCAGAACACCATCTGTTGTCCATTAAACAAAACTACAACCCTGATGATAAGAATTAGTGAAAATTGTTGATATGTTGCCTAGAAACAGTAGATGCCACATGCTCATTATAGTACACACACCACACTGCACATACATATACAGTATATATATATATATATATATATATATATATATATATATATATATATATATATATATATATATATATATATATATATTAACATACATTAATTTTAATAATAATATATGTAATGTATATATATATATATATATATATATATATATATATATATATATATATATATATATATATATATATAGTCAGTATGTGTCAAATTTTAACGTAAAAATTTGTTTTGAATAAGTCACTTTATGGTAATTACTTTGGAAACGTAATGACCCTTGTTTCCTCCTCCTGTCATTTCTGACTTGTTGTGAAGTTTTAATTACAATGAGTTTGTTTTATTACGTGTGCTGTTGAGCTGTATTTGCGCTGTCTGGCCATGAGTAGTGAGTTGTTTTCTCTGGACCATTAACATTGTGAAGGCTCGCTTGATTTTTTGGATTAACGCTGGATTACTAAACCCCGCCTTTCTTCAGCCGTTGCTGTCCTCCTTGGAGATTGATTTATTCTTCAGGCTGCGCCCTCGTCCAGTCATACCGCCAAGGACCTCTGCCAACTGGTAAGGTGTGATTACCTGTCTGACGGCCGTCCGTTGATCGTCCATGACGGTAAAAGTGATTATTTCGCTGTCTGCGCCTTTGGCTCAACTATTTCCTT
>NC_089745.1:68759152-68814152 GCF_040412425.1 Macrobrachium rosenbergii
CCAGTTTGTTGCGATGGTGAGTAGTAGTTGATGGCAGAAAGGATGACGTTTGCGTTTTAGAATAATTATTCTGATAGTTATGTTCTACTTTTCCTGTTCAATACTCCTTCAAGTTATATTAGAGATTTATTTTAAGGTGTGAACTGTGGAATTTCGCCGAGACACTTCTCGCTTCCTTGTTGTCTTCGGATTTCGCCTGTTCACTCCATCTAGACATTCTGCCAAAGCCAAGATCGAGAAAGTTTTTCTTTCTTATGAGTCTAATAACATGCTTTCTACTTAACTGAAATCACATTTCTCATGTGGGTATCTGAAAACAATAATTACCCGACTGCAAATTTTCATCCTCAGCAAAGAAGTTTCCCACTATCAAGGTCAACAAGCCAACATCTGTAAATGCATCTTTTTATCGCTCCAGGTTGGACTAGTCCGGAATTTATCACATTTTTCTTCTCTTCTCTGTAAATTGTTGTGGTCACTTTAGTTTGTCAATGAATTTTTTTCTTATTTCTGTGTGTATAATAATAAGACACATCCTTCATCCACAAAGTTTACATTATTCATTCGACTACGTCTGTAGTTTTGAAGGGTACAACAGTCTGACTACGATGCGGGAAAAGATTTATTAGATTCCTTTTAGATGTTCCGCATACAGTTGTCATGTGCAGGACTAACATTTCCAGATAATTAACAAGATGTATACAGACAGTTTCATTTCATAAACACACATGCACACACCACACACATATATACATACATACATACATACATACATATATATATATATATATATATATATATATATATATATATATATATTTATCATACTTATACACACGTGACTTTTTATATTCACGGATATTAAGTCGCAAATGCCTTTTAACATCCAGTTCATTTTACCTCGGGAATAACTTAAACCAAAGGGGAGTTACAGTTGATAAGGGCTTCTTCACCAGCAGGATTCGAACCGTTGCCTAGTTTAGAAAGAACGCAGACATTGACTTTGATCACTTAGCGATCAGGAAAGGTATATACTGTAAGTTGATATCGACTCTGCTGTCCATATGCTTGTCTAATTCAGGTTCTATACGCGGAATAATATAAGCCCACCTCCAACATTGGTAAGTTTGTAACACTTGACTAATTATCAATTTTCGTTACACATTCACTCATGATTTTTTCATATTAACAATATTATGCCACAAACATCGTTTGATATCCAATTTACTATACCTCGGGAATAAATTACACCTAAGGGTAATTAAAATTCACCCATATCTTCAATCTCATGCCTTCTGGAGAACATGGCCCCTTTTTTTCCAGTACCTCTTTCACTCTATCTATCACAGATCCGAACCATCTCAAAACAACTGATCCTTACTCTCACTTATGAAACATTTAGCTCACTTCTTCATTTCCACCATATTCTCACCTTTTCATATTTTCTCACGATACATTCACTTCACAAACAGTGTCTCTCAAAAGCCTAAGCCTTTTTTTATTTTATCCACAAGCAAAAATTCTCCCACCGCTTCCAGAAAGAGCCTTCTTGACAGTCCCTTCATATGTTCCCACCTATGCTTCTATAAACACTCCAATCGTTTGCACACACCCTTACCTTTCACCACCTATTCTTAGACTCAACACTTCTCTCATCCATAATCCATTTTGCTTACTCCCATGCGGATAAACCGTTTCCATTTATCCACCGTCCATAATGACATTCAGTGCTCCATCTTCCTGACTTACAGTTGCCCCAAATCCCAACTCTTGGCCACACCTACTAGTAAATACTGTAGTCTTCTCATACGAACATTAACATTTTCAGTTTCTTTTACTTATTTCTGCATTTGTGCTCACTATTGCAAAATCAGTTCTATGTCACCTACAAACATTCCACATGTCATTCATGACTTACTTTCTCACCCCACATTTTTGCACTTACATGTATTGTCCTTTCCCTGATTTTTTGCATCACTTTATCCTTAAAGGTAATAATCATGGAGACAGAATGACTCATTGTTTCAGGCCAACTTTACACCAAATCAAATCCATCACTCCTTAGCCTGCATACTAAAACAACAACTTATTCCCATTATATATAAGAATTTTTATAGGCCTCAGTAATTTCATTTCTTTACAATATATTCTAAACTGTTGGGTTATATGTACCTCATTCATATACATATACATGCATATATATACATACATACATACATACATACATACATACATACATACATATATATATATATATATATATATATATATATATATATATATATATATATATAAACTTTATCGCTTACACAATTGTTCTGTGCATTAATACAATTACTGACAGTACCTCATTAAAACTGGATGGTATCTAGTGGAGATATTTATTCAGGAAAAGTTACAAAAGTTACAAGCTCTCTAGGACTAATAGTCCTCATTGTCAAGTATCCGTAGAATGATCAGACTCATAGTCCAGCTGTATTTATATGTGTATGGGGGAGTGGATTAAAGCCTTAGTTTTTCCAATTCTGTATGTTGGCTTCTTTAATCCTTTGATTACCCTCCCTCTGCTGTGTGGCCCTGGCCTTGTGACCTTGACCTTTCTCTACCCGTGGCTTGTAAAAATGTTCATGCTTGATGCTTGGTTGATTTTTGACAACCTGGACTTGGTCTTTGTCATCTCTGGTGTGGCAGATGCTATGTGTGGTGTTGTGAGGCTTTGGAGGCCTCCAGCAACTCATCCATCTATTTCAGGAGAGCTTCCATGATATGCCCTCTGATTTGGGGCTCAGATGTTGGTTGGGATGTGGTATAGTCATATATCTCTTGCAAATCTACTTTGAGTTTTCTATCAGGGTAAAGTCTGGGAATGCAAGCAACGACTAGAGTTCGTTTTAGGCTGCCTTTGCTGTCATGTCCCTCAGTGGAGTATTCAGCAGGTGGGGGCCCATTGGGTGTGGGTAGGTAGGGGCATGGAGAATTCACCAATAAGGAACTTGTATAGGGCCTTGTACTCAATTCTTTTGTCCTGTGCATCGAGCTAACACAGTCTGGAAGAACAGGGTGTTTTGGAGTGCCCAAGGAACATAGTCTGCACTTCCACAGAATTAGTGATATAATAGATGCGAAATTATACATTCACATTCCAGAACCAGACAGATGGCTCTGTTGTCAAAAAGAGCAGCAGACAAAGGCTAATGCGTTTGTGTCTGCTTGCTTGTCTGTAAACAACCTGTGTATTTCTTTTACTTTACAAATTTTATTTTTAATACTTTTATGAAAGTTCATCCTTATAGCAGCAAGAACAGTAGTATTGAGTCTGCCAGTTGCCAAGAACCATTCTGGGTCTACTGTATACTTGGGGGTCATTCCATCGATGGTTTTTTCTACCATAGGTACGGCCATATTGAGCCTCTTAGTCACATCACTAACGGGGAATAACCTCGAGCTCTTAAGGGAAAATTAAACCAGAGCCAAAGTGCCTTACTTAGTCAGTTAGTGGCTTTTTTAGCAGTATGCATGGCCAAGTTGAATTCGTTAGTCACCAGGCATTTATGCAAGCCAGAGCTTAAGCATCATATTTAGTCCATTAGTGAGTTTTTTTAGTTGCAGGCATGGCTGCTGAGCCTGTTAATTGCCAAAGGTTTGCGAATAAACCTTGCTACGTTTACCCAGTTTTCAGAGGTTGACCTTGAGCTCTCAAGGGACAACAACAGAATGAAAGCTTTATATTTAACCTGTTAGTAGCTTCATTATCAGTGGTAGGGTATTTCCATATGGAGTCCACCAATCACCAGGGTGTTAATGCAAAAACCATACTGGTCTACCAAGTCACTCTAAGAGGGCACCAATGCAAGAAAAGGGACATGGGAATCTGGTTTAAAATTAACTTTATTCTAAAGAGTTGACCCTTTTTGTGTCATCTTATCAGCATGAATTTTATAACAGATAATTAACCCAGCATGCGGATGGTAAATTAGTGTTTGATGCATAGCCTAAGTCATGTGCTGTAATGTTGCATAAAAACTGGCTGCCAAATTTGGCTACTTAACCTGGATTTAACAATGAAGCTTCAGTGCCTTCCAGCGCAAACCATCAGGAAGCAAAGGTTTAATTATTAAACAAAGCATTATATGGAACCTTAAGTCATCTTCTCCCAAACGTCAAAGAATACTGAAATGACTGAGATTGGGTTGCAAATACTGTACGTAGTCCTCACATTAGGCAATCATTTTGAACACGTACAACTTTGCTATATGTCTACTCTCCTTCAGAAATCTACGTCTAGACTATGAAATGAGAAAAAGTAGACTAGAAAAGAGCTTCCTAACATTTTTAGTACATAACAATAAGAGAAACTCATTGGCTTTTCATCACCAACTTTTTAAGTTTTCAAGAGAATTTTAATAACTCCAGAGCAAGAAGGAAATGTGGTGAGAAATACCACAAGAACAAAGTCGTTGGCAAGAGAAATGTGAACCCAGAACTGTTTAGCTTTAAAACCCAGTAGAGTGTTGTGGGGGGTGGGGGGCAGTAGGTAGCTTCCAACAAGTAATTAATAGTACAAGAGTGGTCAATAGTAATTTAAAAGAAATGACACTACTAGGTACATATATTTCGAGGCAAAAATGATTGACTGATTGATTATAGCTACCGAAACTGGCGTCACAAAACGTTGGTTACTGACTCCGTAATAAATTAAAAAACATGAAACTAGAAAACAGGTAAATAATTAACTTAAATTTAAAAGTAGTTTCATATGACAAATATCCACACACCCACACAAAAACACACACACACACACACACACACACACACACACACACATATATATATATATATATATATATATATATATATATATATATATATATATATATATATATATATATATATATATATATATATATATATATATATATATATATCAGACCAAGCCTTTTTCAGCTAATAAGACGCAAAGATGTTCCACACGTTTCTCTGACGCTCTATATCAGGTTTAAGAAAAGTATTTCGTCATCACAAGGGCACTCTAAAGATGACAGCAGGAGCTATCGTAACACAAGAACAGCATAGTGTACAAAGTTCATGTGTAAAAACGCGCAAATTACAGAGAGAAAGTAAGCCACTTTCTCATAATAATAATAATAATAATAATAATAATAATAATAATAATAATAATAATAATTATTAAATAATACTAATAATAATAATAATAATAATAATAATAATAATAATAATAAAAAGAAGAAGAAAAAGCAGAAGAATAAGAAGATTAAGCTAATTAGCGATAAGATTTAGTGCAAAAGTTATTCTACAGATTTGCTGAGCAGGAGGCGTCCTAAAGAAAGATAAAAAAAGATCTGGTGACCTCTTTTATATTAAAAATATCATCTGCACTGCAGCAGAATTTAAATTTTTCATGTCCTTTACGTTCATTAAAACTAGGAAGTATTTTTACTGCATCATTAAATATGCATCCAAATAGTAGAGCTTACTGACTGAAATAGCACTAACCAATTTATCTGAGGACTCTGATGATGATCTAAGACAAAGTTGCTAAGGTTGAATAGCGTAAGATATTATAGAGAAACAAATATCACTGTACAATCTGTTATTTTAGAGTGGACGTTAAATATTCTCAGCTTAAATAACTGTGTCTACTTTGATGGAGGGCGTTTGAGGCTGCTTCCATTCACCAGAAAATAAAATTGTTCTTCGTGAAAGGCTACTTTATTGAACGCGCCTTCTCATCCCGTGGGAGGCCTACTTATATAGAACGCGCAAGAGGGTCGAGTCACATAGTGAAACAACCCCTGTCGTGAACACTGGGCTTAGCATCAAAGTAAGTACAATATGAACAACCATCAACACTTAATTTATATTTATATTTACATTAAAAACAAGGTTGTCCCCCTAAAAGCGGAAGTCTTAAATAGAATAACAATACTGTTGTGATACACGTAAATATTACAGTAAAACTAATTTTTTTATATTTTTTATTAGAAAATACATGATTGCCGTTTTACAGTTATTTCATAGTATTTACATTATTTTACAGTGATAACTTTTCTTCTAACAAGGACCTCTTACTTTTATTACTTGTTTTTATTACATGCTTTTATTTAACTTGACTTCTGCATCTGTCTGTCTGTCTTTTTGGGTCAAATCTTGTAACTCAGTTTTCGACCTGTCTCCTTCGTCCGATGGACTTGAAATTTTGCATGGTTACTCAATCGCGGTGACAATACAACCTTACATGATCAGCAGGTCAGCAGTGACCTCTAGTAACCCTACAGTGACCTCTCCCAGTATCTCAGGATTTGTATGAAAATCTTCGGATTTTTCATTCCTTCTTTGACTCAGTAGAATAAGTTAATAACTCTACGGATTTTTCAAACTTTCTTTGGCTCAATACGATATCATGTTCAATTTTTTAATTTACAAAAATAAATAGGTTACAATTTCTGTCACAACTAAAAAGTATAAAATAAAAATAAAAGAAAAATTTTCAAACACGCTGTTATTAATAAAAAACATGGAAGGAAATGCTGTCAGAAATAAAAAAATATATTTCATTTATTGTAGCATTTCCTCCCATGTTTGGCACCCACGCTTTTATTTTTGTAGACATGGTGTGTCTCAGAAAATGTTTTACTTTTTAGTGCATTTTAATAAAAGCATGTTTAATTCTTTTTTTTTATATTTTTTATATAAACACAACACCACATATTCAAGTAGTTATCAGCAAAGTAAGTTTTACATTCACATCCGTAAGTTCTCATCAATATATATCTATCATTGACACTAGACTTTTAATAAGTTCAGTCATTTTTCTTTCAATGCCATAAATATCTAATTTATATCCTAAGCAAATTCCATTTATATAACTGCAGTTAACACTGCACAATCTAGAATCTGATATATTCATTTCTGTTGCAAGGACTTCACGTACATATTTGAACACTATTTCCCTGTTAAATATATTTATGAATTTATTATTTACATTTTCCCATGCATCATCCCAGTCGAATAATGGATAACTCTCTTCAATTTTTGTTTTATATCCATCATTCACTGAAAATTCTATATAGCCTTTGCACTTACTGAAGGACATTTTTCATATTTTATCACTTTGCCTAATACTGAAATAAACTCATTATAGTAAGGAATGGGAAGGATATTAACATTATCTATGTTTCCAAACACGGTAAATGAAAATTACACTCTTTTTGTTGAGTCTTGCCGTGCTGCAAATAGAACTTACCATACAGCCGAGAGAAATTACAATAATTCGTTGAAGAAGAATCTTGAAGGAATTACTCAGCCTCATCTGTAGTGGGCCAAATTGGCATCATCTGTCCTCGTGACAGGCTCCCCGTCCATCCCATCACTACTAACAGATGGCGGTAGGTTGGTTACTGGCCCTAGGGAAAAGGGAAGCCTCTTTTCAAGCCACCTCACCTGTTTTTACATTCGTAACGTAGCAGAGACAGAAATAAAATTCATTTCAATTGTTTTAATTACTAGAACGCTGAACTACTTCACCGAGCTTTTGAAGCTATGCAATCAGCTGAGGATGTCCCTCTCCCTGATACTTGTCATCCTGAACCTATTCTTACAAAATTTGCTCCAAGGATGTTAAGAAAATTCTGGATAATCTTGATAGCTGGATTGGAAAAGATCCTGATGGTTTCTTCCATTTGCTTTTTTTAAAATTTCTAGTGTGTTTTCTCCCAAGATTAGTAGATTCTATAGATTTTTATGTCGACGTAGTATCTTTGCGGATGAGCTCAAGCTTAGTAATACAGTGCCTGCTCCAAAGAGTGGCAAATCTGCAGACTGCAGTAACTACAGGCCAATTTCTAAACTCCCTGCGCTCTCCAATGCTGCTAAAAACACTTATTTTTAAGCCACTATATAAGTATGTGGAATCTAAAGGATTGTTAGCTGATAGGCAATATGCATCTAGAAAGCAGTTAGGTACCTGTGATGCTCTTTTAGACTTGACATGCCATTTGCAAGAGATCCTTGATAAGGGTTTTGAGTGAAGAGTAACTCAAATAGATTTTAGTGCTGCTTTCGATTAGTACATCATAAAGCACTTACCTATAAACTTCAGAATACTGGAATGGGTGGATACGTTTTAAGATTTCCTTATAGGTAGACAGCAATGAGTTGTTGTTGATGAGATCTTTAGTGAACCAAGACCTATGTGTCCAGAGTTCTGCAGGGTAGTGTTCTTGGTCCACTATTATTTTTGTTGTATACAAGCAATATGATTGATGGCCTGGAAAACAAGATTGTTCAGTATGCCAATTGTCGAGAATTTTTCTCGATTCCTATACCGGTTTGTGCCTGTTGTTCTGGGCGAGGATACAAAGTCCACAGACTATGGTTTCAAACCAGCACAAAAATCGAGAAAAATTCTCGACACCGATGATGTAACACACGTGGGTGCAGTAAGTCTCGACTTATGAGAAATGAAGATGCCTTCAGTCTCAACTGGGACATGGACTGGATCAGTAAATGGTGTAGTCGGTGGGGTAGGCGACTGAACTCCAGTAAAATAAAATCACTATTGATTAGCAGATCTCATACAGATTTTCCACCTCATCCTCCCTTCAGGTGGATGGGACTTTGCTGAATGAATCTGAAGCTTTAACTATTCTAGGTGTAACTTTTGACTCACATCTTACTTTTGAGAAACATAATGAAAGTTTCAGCAAATGCCACACAAAAGTTAGGCATTGTTCGTAAAGCCTCATATATTTATATCAGCATCAGAGCAATCTGTTTTAAGTCATTTGTACTGCCTTTACTAGAATGCTGTTCTCCGGTGTGGATGTCTGTTTCTGCCAGAGATTTATGTCTTTTAGATAGAGTAGTTCGTGATGGTAGGTTTCTGTTTCTTAATATAAGCAGTTAGGACTTGGATCATCGACAGATGGTCTCTTGTTTGTCACTTTTTTATAAGCTGTATTTTAAGAGAAACCTCTCATATTCACAATTGATCCCTGATCCCCTTTTCCTGCTGGGAGCGACCAGATTCGCTGTACTGCAGCGCCTATATGCAATAAATGAGCCTCGCTGCCGAAGTTCTCAGTTCCAGAGGTGCTTTATTCCTCACACCGTTGGACTGTGGAACAGCCTCCTAGAGGATGACGTGCAATTGGGACTTCAGAAATTCAAGCGAAGATCCAATGCATTACTACCCTACTGCTATTCTCCTTGCATTTGAATACATTTTTATCTATTTATTGATTTATTAAATAATTTTATTCTTTTCATAAAGTGAGATCTCTTCTCTCTGTATTCCTTTTGCCTTCCCTCACTTCCTAATGAGCACCATATTCTTTGACAGCTTGAATTTCAAGTTAATGGCCCCTGTGGGCTTGTTCTGTATGAACAGGGTTCATCTTCTGAATAATAATGATAATAATTGTTGACATGATATAGCATCAGTTGCATGACTGACACGAATTCAAGAATATGGTGAAAGGATTGAACTTCAGAAGTAAATCTGCTTATAAAGAAATCAGACTAACCTGTTTGCTAAACCAATAACTATTAGAAAAACTAAGCCAGTTAAAATACAATAAATCATTACATTTTGTCTTGGAGTGTAATGAACTCTTATATGAATTCTTGAGGAATGAAAATAGGGCACATACACACAGTGACAAGCATATGCATTTGTACAGAGATAATAGGCAGGTCAGGCCTTACAGGCTACCCAAGAGCAAGATCCCACGCTGGCACAAGGCCAGTTTAAACCAAAAAAACGACCGACCTGGAGATCAGCAAATATTAAAATTGCAAAAGTCCCCTGTGTTATTCATTTTGTTTGATAAATTAATAGAAAACTTTAAGTCCAAGTTCAGCCCCGATAGGAAGGGAGGGCGAGAACGGGTGGGAAGGGGTTGACATGTAAAAATAACCAAAAAAGACAGATGTTAGTGCCTAATCCTTAGTTTTCGAGGTTGCTGAGATGAATGGTGACACTCTCAGTGCCCTTTTAGTCCAAGTTCAACCACGACAGGATGGTTGTATGAGAAGGGGTAAAAAATAAAATGTAAAAAATTACGGATATTAGTGTCTAATCCGTAGTTTTCGAGGTTGCTGAGATGAATAGTGACACTCCCGATGCCTTTTAAGGTCATAAGTTCAGTTCCTCGTTGGACGGGTCGGTATAGCTCTCGGCTAGCACTCTGCTGGGCCCACGTTCGAATCTCCGGCCGGCCAACGAAGAATTAGAGGAATTTATTTCTGGTGATAGAAATTCATTTCTCGGTATAATGTGGTTCGGATTCCACAATAAGCTGTAGGTCCCGTTGCTAGGTAACCAATTGGTTCTTAGCCACGTAAAATAAGTTTAGTCCTTCAGGCCAGCCCTAGGAGAGCTGTTAATCAGCTCAGTGGTCTGGTTAAACTAAGTTATACTTGTGAAACTTTCTAAAATGAACAGATACTTGAAAAACTGCAATGAGATGGCTGAAATTTTGTGAAATTATCTGGCATGGTAAAACACGAATCCACTGAAAATTTGATGTAATTTAGACAAAAACTGTTTTTTATATGAATTTTAAAAAAATATTTTTGAAAAAATGTTAAGTTCAATAACTTTATTGAATTTCAACTTTTAGATATAATTTTTGCTTAGTTTGAAGAAAATTACATAATCTTACAATCTATGTTCTTTCAATTTAAAAAGAATTGGTAGAAAATCCTAATTTTTGAAAATGTTGAAAATTCATAATTCTCAGTCTTTTAATTTTGAAAATTCAACATTGCATGTAAGATGACAGAGCAAAATGAACTTTTAAATTCACAAAAAGTTTCGAAATTTCTGCTGAATTAATACCTTTTTACCTTCTTCCCTTATTTTAAAAATCCTTGATTTTATAGACATTTGAATGCAGCTAACTTCATAAAATATTTGTTTTCAGAAAAAACAAGTTAAAGTTTTTCTAACTTTTAGGCACACACACCTCACTTATGGGAGCTATTTTTAATGTAATCTTTTTTATTAGAAAAACATAGCTATCTTGGACACTTATTCTGCACATTAAAAACATCTTCAGCAGGTAAAAAATCTATCCTATGCCTACAAACGAAATTTTTCTTTTCTAGCCAACCTTTCTTCTAGGCAAAACTCTCTCCAAACCATCCCAGGGGTATCTTTGGGGACTTGTTTTTAAAATTGATAATGGATTTTACCAAACATACTTAATCTCCATTCGTTCAAGGACTCACTAACCTTTAAACCTCGATATTAGACGGCACTGTGTGCCATTGATGAGTGCCAGTCTAAAAAGCTCCAGCCTTTTATATTCCATCATCTTGTTGCTTTGCTCTCCTCTTCCATTTTTGGGTACCGGAGATGACCTTGTTATTGGTTTCTCTTTTTCCAGAGTATTTGATTTAATAGGAATGCCACCTACAATGTCATTTATAATGGACACACACACACACACATACCCAAGGTTGTGCTCTACAGCACTCATTTGTAGTGCACAGGTAGCTGTAGTGTATCCATGAAACGTTTTTCATGCACTTTTTCCACAATTTTGAATGCAAAGCCTCATTCCTATTTTGCATTTGTTCTCTTTACACTTTTAATAGTTGATGTGTTTGTAAGACCCCCTACACTTTACATACAAGATGCAGCATTACTTGTGGAACATGAATTGGGAAATGTAAATTATGTATATGAGATATTACAAGGCGACAGTATTGTATTTCAGAATGTTCAGTCACTCCTTTTCATAAGCTTTTTACACAATAACACGGTAGACAATGGCTTACAACACATTCCATTATCACCACACAGCTCTTCACTAACCACACGTGGCTCTGCTCTCTCTCTCTCTCTCTTCCCCCACACAAATTGAAGAGGCTGGCTGGTCATTATTTCGATTTTTATGAGAAAATTTGCACTTATTCTTACCAAGCCTTCATCCACAGTCTTGTAAGTATCTGTATCTCTCGCTACGTCGGTATTATTGAAAAATGTTTGTTAATAACGAGTAATTCATAAAATGATGCACAAACACGCAAAAGGTACACCATGTGGGGGTGTTTACAAACCTCCCAGTAATGAATGTAAGTCTCGTTCATGGCAACTAAAAGTTAGAATTTCTAAATATTTGCGTTAATAAATGAAATTATACACTGAGGGTAAAGAGTAGCCTCGTAAGGAGGGTGTGGCAGCATCACAGTCGCTTTAAATGAGAGCGAGTAGAGGGGGTGTTAAGGAGGAGAGAGAGAGAGAGAGAGAGAGAGAGAGAGAGAGAGAGAGAGAGAGAGAGAGAGAGAGAGAGAGAGAGAGAGAGGTTATTGGTTGGTCAGCTAGTCCAATATAAGTCAGATGAATACTGTTATCAGAGGGAAGGATTGCACTTGTCACTGTGAAAAGGCCGAGAACCACTCCTTTCTCCCACCCACCAATTTGTGTGACCTTCAAATAGATAAAACTCCTGTCAAGAACATAAACAATACTTGAGTAACAAATATTACTTCTAAGTTAGTCAATCTCCAAATTTAACCCCGTACAAGGACATGTTTATATATGACCAGTGTGTAAATACTGTATATCAATTTATATATATATACTATATATATATATATATATATATATATATATATATATATATATATATATATATATATATATATATATATATATATATGTGTGTGTGTGTGTGTGTGTGTGTGTGTGTGTGTGTGTGTGTTTTGTAACACCTGCTTAGACCACCACAAACTCTATACTGTTATTAAAATACCCAATACTTGCTTAACAACACCTATGAAGTCCACAGTGGGTGGAATTACACACCAAAACAATCACTTAATGCACAAGACTAATCAAGGGGGGACAAATAAACATTGACAAAAACAAAAACCACTTAATAATTAATACGTAGTTACCACACAGAAGTAACACCTGGACCTCGTAAATGCATAAATTAAATAAACCAAACGCAAATACCCTTACACATTATAAACCAAAAAATACACACTTATACAATTAATGAACGAAAGCAACACACCTGTACTAAAAAAAAGGGGGGGGGTGGCCAGAAAGCAGGAGAGGAACGAAAAGCACTGAATAGCCTAACGATATACACATTAAATCAATTATATAAAGCAGGACTTTGATATGAGGCCGTGATCTCCTTAAGTCTCCCGTCCGAACTATCTCGGATAAAAGGCACAGGTTAGGCCCCAAACAAGCAATGGTGGTGCCAACGGACGGTAATCCACTTCAGGGAAAGGTATTAATAAACCTCACCGTCAGACAGAGTACCCCTAGCCGTATCAGTGAACCAGAGGTGAAGCTGAGAAATTAATAAATCCTTCCAGATGCAGGAAAGGATGGATCCACACAGCTGCAATTCCCCCAAGGACAGGTAATCCAGAAGCAATAGTAGTATGCTACTGCAGCAACGGGTAAATACAATCCCAGTAAAGCAGCCAGCTACACCAACCTCCATCAACGGCTCAGGAAACAGATTGACCCCACGTCTTACTCGGCACCATATGTAAAGTCTCCGGGTAGTGGTGGGGGTAGGTGTTTCTAAAGCACCAACATTCGAAAAGAGAAAGAAACAATTAACTGCTTGTTTCATACAACAGGCCAGTGAGGAGAATTTAAACGAAGTCCTTAAGAAACAATGCCAAAGAGGCTAAATACAAAATTTACAGAACTACAATTAAACAAGAGCAACATGCTGACAATACACACACACACACACACACACACACACACACACACACACACACACACACATATATATATATATATATATATATATATATATATATATATATATATACATACATACATATATACATATATATATATAATTAGATTTCTCTAAAATATGTATTACGCTTATTTAATACCATATTTAATGTTGTATATTGTATTTAATGTAGTTAATTCTGTGATGAATTTTAATATTCTTTAGATCATGTAATACTAAATACAATTACGCATCTTTAGATCATAGAATACTTACCTAATTGCTCTACACTACTGAAGCCAAAGATGTATAAATAGATTATTCTTCAACTGAACTTCTCAAGAATAATAGTTTTTTTTATAACTTAGATATGTCAAATTTAGGAATCAAATCTCTCAATATGACTGGAAGGAAAACCTTTCCGCCCTCGAAATATTCAGGGAACATGTCAGGCACTGCCCACCTGAACATTGCTACGAATGGCATATATCATTGTTTATGATGATGGATTATTCGAAATGATTCAACGTGGTTAGATAACTCGAGGAGGTTCTAATTCTTCTAAGAAACGAAACATTTATCTAGTGCTTGTCAAGAAGTCCGGTGTCCAATGCACACAATACAGACACGCGCTTTTTATTATTGGCCTATTGAGCAGCGTCTTATATTTTAATTCCTGTTATCTTTTCAAATCGTTTCTAGACTGAGTGAAAACCCGAATTTCAAGAGGTAAATCACCTATAGAAATCAATGAATTTTTCACACACACAAAAACAAAAAATGACAATAGATATGGACTCAGTACCTAATCAGAAAGTTCTTACTTATGTGCTTTACTTTTTCTTGTTTTTGGTTGGAATCAGTCTCCATGTGTACACGTCTATTTATATACAACGTTACAATATAATACTACCGTATTCTTTCCAGTATCATGGGTTCTCGGATAACATAAGGGTTAGAAAGTCATAAAAGTGAAATTTTGGTCTGGAAAGCGGCAGCCCTCGTAAATTGAAATTTACAAACTTGAGAGTCTCATTGAAAAATTACATATGGGGATCAATATGCAAGTATCTCGGTACAGTTAGTTTGGTAGGAAAAGTTAGGCATAAAAAGCACACATACACATACCAGCTCTATAAAGGAAGCACGACTTTCTTTCTGTCTTCTTTCTCTTTCTTTAAATCTTCAGCTGAAAACCCTTCTGGACAGAGTCAACAGACTATAAACAAAGGGAAATCAGCTTGTAGAGTGAGGCAAGTTACAGGAAATTGTGATAAATGAGAGAAGAGAAAATAAAACCAATGCACTTGAATTCAAGAGATGTAAGCAGAAAGCAGGAATAAATTTGCTCCTCGCTTAAACTTTTGGAGGTCAGAAGATTCCACAACTGCACTAGGCATACTATTTCATATTTTAGTTGCAGCCAAAATAAAACTCCCAACAAACTGAGTAGTATTCAGCCTGAACCTAGTTTTGTGGAGAAAAACAGCTAAGTCAGTTAAGGAAGAGTGCAGAGAAGGTTTGTCATTGAAGTACAACAAGCTCACTTAACGTCTATGGCACAAATCAACATTAAGAGTTGGCAAAATAAACCTGACTGATGACTAATTCCATCCAAGAGTTGGAGCCGAGAGTCAGCACCGGCAGACCACTCTGGAGAACAGTACTCCAGACAAGGGAGAAGAAAAGAGTTAAAACATTTGGCTATATTAGTTTCAGTCCGAAACATTCTAATGCTTTTCTGCAACATACCAACTTTTTGAGAAACAGAGGAAGCAATATTAAATATATGCTTCTCAAAAGTCAATTTCTTATAAAAAAAAATTACGCTTAAAATCTTAAGAGTGACATTCAAAACCATGCCATTTAAATGTAAATCAGGACTCAAAGGCAAAAGTGATCTGGACTGATTATCATACTTTGAGTTTTAGAAGGGTCAAGCAATATGCCCCAAAGCCTACTCCATGCACGAACACGTGCCAGATCTCTATTAAAGGATTCTGCAACCATAGACCTAGAGTGCGGAAAAGGAACAACAGCTAGAGGAGTAGCATCATCGGTGTATGCAGTCAGTTTGCTCTCCAGACCTTGCCATATGTTACTAGTATAGATAGTAAATGGCAAAGGTCCAAGAACACTACCTTGATGAACTCCTGAAATAACATTTTTAAAGCTAGCCATCAACACACACCCATTCGGTTATGCCTGTTAAAAATTTGCTCAAAATATCATTGAAAGACTCCTTAAGTGTTACAAGATCACAGAAGCAATAATTGCACCATTAATATACCTATCAGATCATACCTATGAATCTGCCATATCAGTCAAGGAATCACTATACGAGTATATGCATCAACAGAAGAAATTAGAATAAGAATACATTCCATTTGATGATATAAAAAATTACTGTCCAGAAGTTATTCTGTTAAATGAGATAAGATTGGTAACGTATATGTGGCCACAAAAAATCACGGCAAGGAATGCCATGGCGCAGCAAGTTCAACTCAAAATACCTTGAAATTCACGGGGATCATTCTTAAATAATTTTTTCCACAACTTACCAACAGTCCTGACTGCTGAATTAAATGCATTTCACCCCATGTAACAAGATGCGACACTTAGAAGCATTATGCCGCGTTGGTAATGGAATAAACAATGCGCAGGAAATTCAAGCAATCAGACTGGCAAAAGATAAATTCATAAACTTCAACCAACATTCGGCGCCAGGAAATATGGGGTCTGGCCATTTACCTCTTATATTAAAATTTCACATTAAATACCTTCCGGCTCTACGGAAGGACGAATATTCTGTGAAGGGTAGAAATGGAGTTGGATTTAAAATTACAAAACAAGACCTATAAAAATTGGTACCAAGTCCAGTAAAAGTTGATTTTATCTATAATAATTGAAGATAAAATCAACCGTTCTCTTAGGTCTCTAAAGCCCCGTACACACTATGCATCATGTATCAGCCACGTGATTCAGTAGTGGTGTTGAATAAAATTACTAGCGGCCAAACTGTACTGCAACACTGCTCACTTGTTCTCGCAAGATAGATGTGGTGAAAATAAACGCCTGTAAATGGCAGATGAGGTTCTCCACAAGAGACGAATAGTGTCAGATTCTCAGTTCTCTTAAATGGCTAGAAAATAATAACATTCCCACTACTCTGCACAGTGTGAAAGTCACAAAACAGCTGTGGTATAGGGTTTGTAACCCCACATCGTGTATTTCTATGCATCTTCCTAGTTTAAATGTACATTAATGTGGTGCAGAAGATAAGGAATGTATGATAGCTGATGGGTTTAAGAAGGGAAGCTGACTGGTTTGGCACTGAGTGAGATAGAGGTGAAAAAAAGGCATTTTGTGCAGGAATGGTAAGGATAAAGGGTGGTGTGTTGAGGATAGCTGAAAGTGTACAGCTTGGGAAGTTGTACTGATTGTGGAATCAGTGAAACTCTGGGCAGGGATTAAGAGTACCTATGCGTTAGTATGAAGATTGTATGGAGTAAGATTGAGCCTGGCAAAAGGGAAAGTTCTCATAGAGAATGTGTGTGGGCCAGGATTGAAAGAGAATTAAAGTACAAGAGTCTCTTGAAGAGTTTGAATCTGTGTATTGCAGGTTTTTAGAGCATGCCAGTGCACAAACAGGTAAATGAGAAAGAGATGGCACATTGGGAAGGCAGAGCTCTTGAGGTACATGAGATAAGAACCTGTAGAAATATGTTCGGAAAGGGAACTCATCAGAAAATGATTTTCAAGGAAAAATATTTACAAAATATACTTTTGAGAGAGAAAATGAGCTTCTTACTACCTTTTTTTTTTTTAAGATAAAGTCAGTCGGCAGTGAGTGACTTTAGGTTTAGGAAGAGGGAGTAAGAGTGGTGAAAAGAGGAAGTGAGAAACTTAGTGGAAAATGAAATTGCAAGACAGATTTGAAGACTGTGCAGGAATACAGGAGGACAGATCAGGCCCTCAGGAGGAAGGTGAGAGAAAGAAAGAGAAGTCTCGTAAGGAAAATTAGAAGAAAGGGAGTAAGGACTTCAGCAGGAAAAATAACTTTCGAAAGAAAGTAAATGCAGATAAGGTTAATGAGCTAATAGATCTCAGAATAAAAATGCAATTCAATAACATGTAGTGTTGGTCCTTGTCCATTCAAGGGGTTTGGCGGTTGGTGGTGATTGAGCCATCAGCGCTGGAGCTGAGCGGACGTCCTACCACTCTGACTGATGATGCATCACTGAGCAGACTTTTGAAATCGCTCAGGCCCATCAACACGTTGGTGAGGCAGCTTCGTGTTGAAAAAGTGGTTTTTCAACACATCCATTCAACACTGCACGCATCATGGTGCATAGTGTGTACGGGGCTTAAGGAATGAAAATGTTATCAATGAAACTATTTACCAAGATCTCTCCACCACAGGCTCTTCGTATGGTGTCCTTTACGACCTTCCAAAAATTCACAAACCAGACGCTCTCCTTAGACCTATCCTTGCTTCGAAACACCAAATCACAAATTAGCTAAATTTCTTGTACCTATGCTGGGGCATCTAACTAAGAATAAGTATCCATTAAATAACTCTTTACAATTTAAAGAAACCATTCTTCGACAAGATTCAGATTCATTCATGGACAGTCTCAACAAAGAGCCATTATTTATTAATAATATCCCTGTTGGAGAAACTCTTGAACTGATTCCTAACAAGCTGTTTCCTGTTCCTGATTTTACTTTTAATCATTTTAATCAGACGCATTTTAAAACTTTACTTGAACTCGCAGTGCTGGACACTGCTTTTAATTTTAATGGTAAATTATTCAAACAAGTAGAGGGCATGGCCATGGGTTCTCCTCTTGGCCCCACATTTGCTAATATCCTCATGTGCTCCCTGGGGGAGCACGTGCTCGATAATTGCCCATGAGGAGTCTACTTCCTTTTTTATTCCAGGTATGTTAATGACATGTTCACCCTCCTTAAAAGTGAATATGGAGCCGACCTCTTCATAGAATATGCTAATACAATACACTCGAGCATAAAGTTTACTATCGAGGAAGAGGTGAACGGCTGTCTACCATTCCTGGACGTTCTAGTTTTCAGACAAAACGAGAGTTTTAATACCACGATTTTTAGGAGGACAACTTTTATTGGACTTGGTACCAACTTTTATAGCTCATGTTCTCGTAATTTTTAATCCAACTCCGTTTCTACTGTTCTCCACAGAGCACTCGTCCTTACGTCGAACTGGAGCATTTTCCACACCGAAATTCCGTTTTAACTGACTTTTTTAATAATGACTGTTTTCCTGCAAAGCTGGTGTATGGGAAATTATATCAACTTCTGCATTTTAGGCCATACCACCAACCCTCAAGACCTTATTCTGGAGTAACTTTTTATTAAACAACGTGTTCCGTCGTTAAACACACAAACATCCTTCTCCCCTCCATATCTGTCTTGGTTTGTATTGCTTTTATTTATGTTTACACTTAGTTTGACGCTGTCAGTCCTAGGTCGGTCCTTAATCTTTGTTCTGTAGCTCCGTTCACTGCTATTTTTATTTTTAGTTTACTGTATATTCTGTTAACTTTCATTTTAATGTTATATTTATGTTCAATTTTTTTTATTCCTTTAATTTTAATTTTGTATAAATTTGTTAAATTTTGTAAGAATAATTTTCATCTTTTAAAATCTTAATTTCTAGTCTTAGTTTTTACAATTTTACAATAAAATTTTATGTTTCATTTTAACAGCCCTGATGATGTAGTTCTATGGACAATTGCGAAACGCTAGAATAAAGACAGCTTGTACATCTGTGTGTGTCTTCCTCCCTTTACTGATGATTATTAATATATGGATTGACTACTGACTCCTTACACTAAGATATATATATATATATATATATATATATATATATATATATATATATATATATATATATATATATATATATATATATATATATATATATTGTAACGTGGGAGACCTCTTAGTAAGCAAATTCAACCTCCAAACTATCTTATAATGTAAAATATAGTATTGTTCATACTGATAACTAAATGAGGAAGGGTGTGAGAAAACCAGCCCCTTCTTAATTTTCTCCATGCTTCCCTAGACCTGGTGACTGCTTGAAAGACCTCTTTCAGATAAAGGTGAATAGAGATGAAAATCCTGCCTCACGGATGAACCAGCTTTGGGATGAAGTTTGGGAGAAGAGTTGAGTCCCCCACAGCAACCAGCGAACACATGGTTGCCAGAGGTCACCTGGATAGAAAATGGAAGGTCATGACCCATGTGATTTGGCCGCCATCTTAACCCCAGAGGGAAGACACCAGCGCTCTGAGGGCCATCTGAGAGAAGAGGAAAAATAATCCACAGAGGTTATAAAAAGTGGGGCGCCAGCAGCCTCGCTCTCAGAAACACTCAGAAATCCTCTTGGCAGCAGATCCAACACACTTGCCCCTTGCTTGCTCTTTCTTGAGCTTATCCCTTGTGGCCACCTTTCAGCCCTCCAAGTCACTTACCTGTACAATCCCCTTAAAATCATCCCTCCATTCCCTGTGAAATTCAACGATGCCCTCCATAGCTCCATCTAAGGCAAAGTCCTGATTCGAGGCTCTTTCAACAGTCACATGTCTTTGATCTTTTACAGTTTCATTTTCTTTTCTTAAGTGCGATTCCTCACAAAGACCTGACTTAGTTGCTACAGCGTGTAAGCTTGACGTAAGCACCTCACATCCGAATCGAGTTATTGTGGTGCCATATGTGCAACACTCGATTTGCCCTATGTAACTGCTTGTATTCTCAACTGCAGATGGTGTTGTTAGCTGTGGAAACAACTGTTTGTCTTGTGCTCCTTGCCGTGGCCTTGCCACTGCAAGCAAATCTACAGTGTCCCTTTCTAGAGGATTACCCCTAGAACTTCAGTGTCTGAATAACTGCTGTATTATTTGATCACACGGCAGAGCTCTGTTTTACCTGCCTATCATTCCCCATTTTCCTGATTAAGTGGTTAATGTAATTATATTCCATTTAAAGAAACCTAAGTGTTTATCTGCAACAGTTCCTTGTTGAAGAAAGGTCTTCAGCCCAACTGTGTTCTTTATGAGTTTCTACCTGACCTAGCAATTGCAGTCAGAACCTATAATTGTTGTGGTAAGTCCCCTTTCCATCAGCTAGACCCTAGAAGAGGATCCATGAGCCATAATAAAGTAATAGGTCAGAGTAAAACCCTAAAAGTGGTGACCTTATGCTCAGAATTCACAGTCTACTCGTTGCAAGAAGCCCCTTACAGTCTGCAGCCCTCAGCCCATAGCTTCGCTAAGGATGGACCAGAGACAAATTTGGTAACGCAACTCCCAAATAAGCACAAGCAAAATGAGTTTTCACAGCGTAAGTTTAGTGTTATTTTTTAGCTTATCGTAGGTGCGAATAAAACCGTGACTGTGTACAGTGTTAGGAAACAATAGGCCACATGCATGCTAACAAGATTTTTATATCGAAGAGAGCATATTTTCCAACCCACAAGCTTTGGTGCTACTGCATGATAGCCTGCATGCCTTAACTGCTAGGATTAGCTAGACAGTGAAGTGCAAGTGTAAATACAAGTGATAAAGAAAGGAAATAGTGCACTTATTTCCTCCATGTACTCTGGACAATTTGTCGTCCAGTAGTTAGCTAGGCTACACAGTAAATCCAGGCCATGCACTACTGTATAGCCAATCCAGCAATTTTTGCTCTGCTGGAGTATATCTCTCCCTTTTGCTTGTTGTAGCAAAGGCACTAGGTTTAATCCAAAAGAAATCCTTGTTTAAAATGTTTAAATTCTTTTGCGTAAATGACAAATCATTTCATTTATGACCACGTGAGCCATTGTCTGCCTAAAATTTCATTGCCTTTGACCACCCATAATTACAAGTAAGTGAGTGATTTCCCCCTTCATAAATCTCGCATCTCCAAGCTGGGAAACTTGCTCCCACATCGTTCATTTCTTTTCATAACTTCCCATAACTTTTTGGACCGAAAATCACGAACAGCATGAAACATTAATTTCTTCTTAAGATGTGTGTTCAAGAAGTAATTATGTTTTAGGACTAAAGTAGATATTTATAAATGTAAGTAGAGAAAAACCAGTCTAGTGAACATGGCTTCTTGGTCCAGAGTTGACTTTCTGTGTGTCAAGGTGCTGCAAGTTTGTTGTTCATCTTCTTCTAAGGACTCACTTTGCGTCAGCAAAGGTGCTTCCCCACATCAGGTGACGTCTTATTCAAACTATATAATGCAACTGCATTAGAGCTGCAGCAGCATTCAGAAGTAATTCAAGTAATAGTTGGTCTCCCTAATCTCTCTATCGTGTTTTCGATGGGGGTTCAAAATACTAAGGCGAATACAAGGGTGAGTTCCAACGAGATGTTCAACAGTCATGTTTTTCTCATACTTTCATTTTCAGTATATTGTCAGTTTTGAGCAGCACCATTTTTTTATTTTCATAAAAACTTGTGCGAGAAACTATAGACATTTTGATGTAACATATATTACATTGCAAAATAGATAAACTGTGGTTGTGCAATTACATACATGGTTCATATATTCACATATACCACTTACCTACATGCATGCTTGTAGATATGCGAATACATCACTACCATCTATGTACGTGTCCAAATAATGTACACACAAAATCAGGTTTAGGTAAATACAGGACCCATTAAGACAGGTCGGCCAGATGATGATGTAACATGAGGTTCGCTGCTGACAGGACCCACTATGTGGGTACTGGCTTAATGATGCTGCAGAACAATAGACTATCTTCCTTGTCTTTGCATTAATAGTTTCAGTTTTGTATTAATTTTAGTTAAATGGTAATCTACCAGCAACCTCATTATTTAACAGCGGCTGTCAAAAAATCTTCTGCAGGGATTTTGCTGTCAAACCTCCTATGTAGTCATTTTAGATATCAGTTGAATTAGCAAACATACCGAGCGGGTCAAGAAAAGACGACATGGAAGTTGTGTGATGGTTCTGATTAGGAAAATGCCAGTATTATTTCACTTGTGCATGTCCTTTATTCTTGAAAAGTGCACTGTACATTGCATCTTTCGTTATCTAGAGTTTTGGAACTAAGAAACTTACTTGTAGTAATGTATTTGTAAATTTTAAATTTCTAAAAAAACTGCCCTCTGCTGAAGACAAGCAAAGCGCGTCCACTCACTCTTCTTTTAGCAGCTGAAGAGGTAGGATGTGTCCTAGGTGTGTGTGCTGATTTGCCAGCCAGACACTCGCCAGATTGTTCTCGAAGCATTAGGTATTTGTACCGTTGTTTAATCCAACTTGAACGATGCTAATCTTTGCTTTGTGTTGATGTGTATCATGTCAAGTAGTAACACTATAATGACAGGCTCGATCAAGTTGGGATTTTAGTGATCTGTAACACAAATGAGGTAACCTTTTTGAATCTTGATTGCCGGTTCCCACATGTTCCAGAAATTATTTCTTTGTTCATTGTCGGTGCATTTTGGTTATGAACTCAGCTAAATCTTGCATCAACTTAACAATGTTGTAAATTTGTGGTTAGTCAGCAGTAGCATAAGTTCAACAGCTTGGGTTTTTTCTGTTTTATAGAATATTTTTTGTAGTAAAACTTTTAAAAATGAACTCGTGTTTGTGTAGCCACCACCTGTAGTGTGGGTTCGGAACCGGAGTTTATTTTAGACTGTGTGTTAGGCCCAGAACAACGGGCAAGAGCCAGTAAACTAAGTTATTGTTTGGGAAATTCTTGACATTTGGTCCTTTGACGGTTGGATTCTTAGGTGACGAGCCAGGACACGTGGTAGGCTATACTATCTGGGTAGCATTAGAGAAACACGGAATTCTGGACATGTAGCATACGAGTGATATCATTGGCTTATCAAGGCAACATTCTAGCAGTAGACGAGCCCTAACCCATCGAACGCTGTGATCTGCAGTGCCAAATTATGACGTAATCACAGAGATTTGCGACGCCCGAGTGTGTAACTAGTAACTAGTCAAAATGGCGGCTAACTCTCCTTGGATATTATGTAAAAGAGTCGAACTGAGAACTGTTACAGACTCAACCTGTAGATTCGTATTTGGATCTCACTAAAAAGACCGACCAAGATCATGATGAACTTACCAACATTTTTAGGTCTGGTGTTAAGTTAGAGGATGTCTCTAATGTAGAAGTGGGCAATGCACTCAGCGAGGCTGGAGCTGCTAAAGGTGCCCTTCAAGCGAGAGTCTCATAGCTTTCCCAGACTTATCAACTGTCTCAAGGGAAATTAAGGGAGGTCAAATTACCTATCTTTAAAGGGGATATGAGCGAATTCGCAACATTCAAGCAGCATTTCGATGTCTATGTGCACAACCGTTCAGAGCTAAGTCTGATCAACAAGTTCACACACCTACTTACTGTGCTAGAAGAAGAGCCATTTCGATTGATAAAGTTGTTGAGCATCACCCCAGAGAACTATGAAGTAACGATCTGTTTATTAGACAATTTATGTGGTAACTCACAACAGACATTAGCTCTGTTATTCAATTGCCTCGGGGATTTGCTATCCCTACCTTTGAGCACGAAAGCCTCAAAAAGTTCCAAATCGAACTTGTTATTGTTTTGGAGCAAACCGACAAACTTAGTCTCATGTTAGGTGGGGAAGGGATAGTACTTAACTTAGTGAACAAGAAACTTGTTGCAGGGGCGGGTCTATCCGCAAGTTGTCAACTTTTTTAATTAGTCAGATTATTCAGTAACTGAGTTGTATGATGCTCTAGACTTTCACATTCATACTTTGAGCAACTTGGTAATCATGACACCATCGTCAACCTCTCAAAGCCTAAGACCGAACAGCCTTCAGCTGCTGCATGTGTCAAATCTTACCCCTTTTGCAACAAAGGGCATTCTGCGAATGATTGTCACAAATTTGTCAGTGTAAATGACAGTAAGAGGGGTCTTAGTGCAAAACCAACATTGTTTCAATTGCCTTGGGAAAGACATCATAGTCATGAGTGCCGTAGCAACAAAAATTGCAAAAGTTGTGGAGGATGTCACCATACCCTCATTTGTTCTAATAATGTAGAGTCTAATCAAAACCTTAACATAGCTTCACCTAGTAACACAGTTCCTAGTTCCAACATTGTGTCTAAAGCCAGCACGCAGACCCAAAACCAGCAGAAAGAGAGCCCGAAGAGAAATCTTAATGTAAACATTAATGTAACACATAAAACGAAAAGCCGTCTGTTAATATTAGGTTACTGAATTTGCCAAGTAGCGTGGACTTACCACCTACTTTATTGCCGACTGTTTCAACTACCATTTGTGGTAATAATAACAAGAAACATGTGACCCAAGTGTTTTTTGACACCGGAAGCCAAAGGAGCTTTATTAGTAGCCGTTTGGCTGCTGAATTGAGCCTCCCCATCATCAAAAAGGTTTTATTGAATATTGCATCCTTTTGCAACTGACATGACTAACAGAGTTTAATTTAGTAGCATGCCGGCTGACAATAGGCCAACAAGTCCTGAGGTTACGGTTGTTAGTTCATGATAAAGTAAACACACCCATTCACAACGTCAGGCTGATGAATGTAAGAGAGCATTTCCAACAGAGGGGTTGCACACTTGCTGATCAGGAGCTGATTATTTCAATTATTTTGTGTATGGCTTAGAGAAATGCAATGGCATCAGGTCATTTGTAACACCAAATGGAGTAGCCCCTTATGGGAGACTGCCAGGATGGGCTAGGCAGGGCGTTGACACATCTTGGTAAGAACATTACGTGTATGTAGAATTCAAGAGACTGAGCATGACGTTGATGAGTGGTGGAGATTAGATATGCTGGGCATTAAACCAGATGAGCAATTCGCTGTTGCACACCACGCCATGATACGACATGTTGTGAGCAGCATTAAGCAAACCTCGTGAGGTTACCAAGTCAGTCTGCTGTTCCATGATTGTGAGAGGCCGTCTACCAATTATAAGCTTGCAATTGCTCACTTGAAATTGTTAGAAGCTCGTTTCAGTCTTTCCCGTGTACCATCAGCAATATTCCAATGTGATCTGAACGTATGTAGACACCAGGTTCATTTGAAAAGTAACAAGCATCAGTCATCAAGGGCTATTATGTGCCTCACTTTGGGGTAGTTAAGGAAAGCATGACCACATCACTCCGAGTAGTGTTTCATGCTTCTTCAAAGCAAAGTGGAGGGTGGTCACTTAATGAGTGCCTGAATGCCAGCCCTAACTTAGTAGAAGCGTTATTTGATTTGTTGTTAAGATTCAGATCCAAGCTTTATGTTGTAACAGCTTATATTTCTAAGGCATTTCAACGCATTATCCTAGACTACAAAGACACTAAACATGCCCGTTTTCTGTGGCCAGAAAATTCATTCAACATTTCCACCTTTGAGTTCAAAGTAGTCGTATTTTGTGTAACCTCGAGCTCCTACCTCTTGCAGCAAAGGGAGGGTAGAGATGAGCTCTTAAAGCACTTTTATGTTGAAAGTGTCATTAAAACGATTCTGTAGAGAATGTGACTGAAGATTCAGTCTAAGTCAAAGCAATTTTGCAAACACACATCCTGCTCTGGCGATGGGTTAGTAACAATGTGCAATTTGATTCTGAAGTTCATACTGAAGAGCCAGTAGAAATTCCAATTCTTGGGATGATTTGGAACCACGAATCTGACACTTTGTCACTCAAACCGTTCAAGGGGAAGGGGGTGATAAATGAGTACCCACCAAACCAAAGATCCTGTCCTTAATTGTGTCCAACTTTGACCCTTTAAGTCTTGTATCTCCAATTTTTGTCAAAAGTGAAACCTTTTTGCAAGTTCTGTGGAACAAGAAAATGGGTTGGGACAATGTGCTAATCCGTGAGAGAGCAGTAGAAGCGAAAGATATACTCGCTGATTTTCTAGAGATAGATAAATTAAAAATCAAAGTGGGAGTAGTTTCGGAGAATTCAGAATTGCATGTTTTTTATGATGCTTCCATGAAAGCCTATGGTGGAGTAGCATATGCTAGAAACGTCATTGAGGAGACCTATCTCTTAACTGCCAAACTGAGAATTGCCCCTCGTAAGAAACGTACACTAATGATCCCATGATTAGAGCTAATGGCCTTAATCGTCAGGGTCAGATTAGCCAAGTCTCTCAGCCAAATCTTTAAATTTAGTAAGGTAATGATCTGGGAAGATAGTACAGTAGCTATCGCATGGGTGGGTAGCAAAGTTGAAAACAAAAGCATCATATCCAATAGGGCATGGGAGGTATCCTTTACCACTTAGAGTACGGATTTGGTTGGCAGTACATTTCCACCATGCAGAATCCAGCGGATATGCTGTCCCGTGGGGCAGATGTTGAGCAATTGCATGGACAATCCTTGTGGGCAAGAGGCCCAGCCATGATGCATGCCCCAAGTCTCGTAGCAGCAATTGATGACTCCTGAGATGATGCATCTTTGTCAATAGTAATGCCTGCACTATGAGAGTTGCAGAAGGAACTTCAGCACCTCCTGCTCCGTTACTTCACTTTTGGGGGAGTAAATCCAACTACAGCTCTCTTTACAATATAATGCAATATGTTTATAAATTCCTGAAGATTAGAGATAACCCATTAACTATGCTAGCATATGTAGAACAACGCCATCATTAGCCCAATTGTGTAGGTATTTGGAGAAAGGTGGAAAAGCTTCTCATGAAATAGTTAATTTTGCTAGAGAGTTCAATTTAGTTTTAATTAAAAATGTAATATACTCTAGATATCGTTTGAAGAATGCAAGTAGTACAAAGAATGACTTGATCCTGTTCCCCCTAAGGGAAAACTAGTAACATTATATCTCGAACATATCCACAAAATTCACTACACTCTGGTGTCAATACAGTTATCTCAATTTTCAGAAAAGTGTTGGATGCCAGCAGTGAGAGTGCTAGTTAAAAGAATCATTAGTAGATGTGTTGAATGTAAGCGGAAACTCAGAGCTACATTGTCGTGGCCTCCTCAACCCCGGCTACCAAGCCCTTGTGTGACTCTGACGACACCGTTTCACCACACAGGAGGGTCATGCCTACATCCTCCTAATTACATTTCTCGGCACTCGTGCCGTCTACCTGGATCTGGTGACTAACCTCAGTGCTGACACCTTCTTCCTGCACCTTTGTAGATTTGCTGCCTGTCATAGCGCTCCAGCTGTCATATATTCTGACAATCATGCCACCTTCAATACTGCAAGCAACTTGTTAGCTAACCTCTACAATGAGGACAAGACTCAGTTGTACTTGAGAGAAAGAGGAATAGGCTGGAATTTGCAAACTCCATGTTCACCTTGGAAGGGCGGAATGTTTGAGAGACTAATCATGGTGACGAAGTGTGCCCTGGCAGTCTCACTTGATAGAGCATTGTTCAACAAGGAACAGGCAAGGGCACTTGTTAAAGAGGCGGAGTGTGTCGTCAACAACTGCCCTCTCACTTAATGTGGTGATGCCCATGAGGATGAGGTCCTCGGTCTGTCACATCTCCTACGAGGTAGGATCATCCATTTGCTGCCTGCTGCAGCCTCGAACGAAAGTATGCCTGATACTTTCACAACTAAGATTCGAGCTGAATACTTCAAGCTAGTTGACGCTCTAAATGCCTTTCGGTTACATTGGAGCACCAAATACCTACAGGCTTTATGCCAACATCATGATTTCGGCCCTGGTGCTGCAGACTCCACTCAGATGCGATGACGTATGTTCTAGCCTCTTGGAAGAATTATACAACTCTACCCTGTAGAAGATGATGTCGTCCGTTCTGCGAAAGTTCTGTGTGATGGTGAAGAATGTCTTGTGCTGATCGAACACATTGTTATGTTGGAAGTGAATGACAAACATGAAGTCAGTAACTGTGATACCATGAGTGTTGAATGTGGTGTCGATCGTACTGCGTACAATAGTGAATGTGTAATACTGAATACAGGCAGTCCCCAGTTTACGACGGGGGTTCCGTTTTTCCGCCGCATCGTAAACTGAAAATCGTCCTAAACCGGAAAATCGTCGAAAATCGTCAAAGATCCTAAGAAAACCTTACTTTTAATGCATTGGGTGTATTGAAAACGATGTAAACTGCATTTTTATTGAATTTTTCTTTAAAAAACTCCAAATTTTGATTATTCTGCTGTTTTGGAGCCATATTTCTTCCGTTGGATCAGCGTATGACGCGTAGTAACCCCGGAACATGCGTTGTAAACCAGGAATTAACTTCTGATGAATATATTTGAAAAGCGTCGTAACCTCGGAACGTCATAAGCCGGACCCGTTGTAAACCAGGGACTGCCTGTAAGGACAATCACGAACTGAGAGTGAATCGGAGACAGTGGGCAAAGAAAGTAGTGAAAGACAGAATACAGTGAATGTACCCAGAACTCAGAGTAGACCCGAAAGAAAAACAGCTCTAGCCCAATGAGACATTGTATAAAAACATTTGTTTCTTGAGGAGGAACAACATGGAACTGTAAGAAGGTCCAGGGACCCTTATAGTTATGATAGACTGATAGTTTGCTAGCTACTGAGAGAGAGGAGCACCACTGTGCCATTTATTAGCATTTCATTGTTTTTATGCACTGCTGTATTGCATGATTGTACGACATGGAATAGTGTAGGGGAGAAGGTGGCAATACAAAACAGGATGGTAATATGAAACAGGCAATATCTCACCTGATCTGCCTGCCATCTGTTGGTAACTAAGTCAACCATATTTATTACTTTCACCTGATGCCACCAGGGATTGTGAGAGGACACTTTACTTTTTGCTCTGTGAAACTTTCTTCTAGGTAAGAATCACTTTTGTTTACACTATATAAATTAATGTATGTGAGGTATGCAATATAGTGTCTTTATTAGGTGTAAGATCAGTAGTTAAAACGGCATAGCTAGTTTTCTAGAAACTATGTTTGTTTAGAATTTCTGCTGGATAATCATGGGAATGTCTTGGGTGGCATTATGAAACGGCCTGTTCTATATTTCAACCATTTATTGTACCTAGCCTTCACCCAAATCCCCATGTATGTTTATCCTGGATGGCCACTATTCCCACACCAGAAACCTCAACGTTATTTTGAAAGCAAGAGAACACTTTGTTATCCTTGTATGTCTGCCACCTCAGACTACCCACATGCTTCAACCACTTGATCGTACATTCATGGGACCCTTGAAGACATACTATAGCGAAGAAGTCAGACAGGCACTGAGAGCTAGTGGTATGGACACCTGTGATATTGCAGAGAAATTTGGGGGAAGGCATATCTTAAAAGTACAGACAGGGGCAATAGCAGTCAAAGGTTGCAAATGTACTGGAATCTTTCCACTAGACGGGGGTTTTTGACAAGGTAGATTTCATTGCAGCTGAACACGGGGAAGCACAGGCAACTGACCATGACAACAGATCTCAACAGATTCCATCAACAGTAGCTAGTCCATCAACATCAGCAAGCCCTTCAACAGCAGTAAGCCTGTCAACAGCAGCAGGCCCATGAACAGCAGCAGGTCAGTCAACAGCATCAGATCCATCAGCAGTAGCAAGTCCATCAACAGCAACAGGTCCATTAACGGCAGCAGGCCCATCAACAGCAGTGGGTCCATCAATAGCAGCAGGCCAATCAACAGCAGCAGGCCCATCAACAGCAGTAAGTCCATCACCAGCAGCAGATCCATCAACAGAGGCAAGTCCATCAGCAGAAGAAGTCCACCAACAGCAGGGGGTACTCCTGTATCTATAGAGTTTATCTCCCCACACATCATTTCCCCAGTTCCACAGGCAAAGAAGAAGGCGACAAACAGAGGTCACAAAGGTCTGAAAGCATGTGTTTTGACATGGTCTCCATATAAGGAGGTACTACAGACCTCATTAGAAAAAAAAATGCAGCTGGACAGAAGAAAGCAGCAACCCAAGAAACAACATCCAAAGGTAAAACTAAGAAGATTGATGTGTCAGCAAACAGCACAGAGTCAAACAGACCATCAAAGAGGAGAAAGTTGTTGGTGGAGAAAAAACTGCGAAAAGTAAACAGGAAGCTTTTTTCCAAAAGTCAGAGAGAGGACCATGAAACTTCTAATGAGGAAGAAGAAAGTATTAATCTGTCTTCTGGAAATTCATTAGAAGAAATTATGGGAGAGGCAAATCCCAGAAGTGAAGAAGAAGAATGCATTTTTTGTTCAAAGAAATTCACAAAGTCCAAATCAAGAGGAAAATGGGTACAGTGTGTACTCTTTCAGGGATGGGCTTAAGTCTTGAGTAGTAATTGTGAAACTGAAACTTTCATTTGTGACTTTTATTCTTAAAACGTTTATTTTCATGGTCAAATTTTTATTTTCTGTATTCACAAAAAAATGTTAGCCTATTTTTTGTTATTTTCTAAAATGTGTTACATTACCACCCCATTTACAAAGACCTACCTTTTTGAATATTTTTGAATAAACATTTGTGGCATTTACATGGTTTTATTTATCTCTCTATAAATCTAAGTGCATTATGAGAATAAAATTTGCTAATATTTATAACAGTTATTGATGCAATTTTTACCTTTAAAATTCGTGTTTTTGCCTAAATAAAAAAAAATGGTCCATATTATTACCTTCTCCCCT
Source organism: Macrobrachium rosenbergii (assembly GCF_040412425.1). Classification (NCBI taxonomy): domain Eukaryota; kingdom Metazoa; phylum Arthropoda; class Malacostraca; order Decapoda; family Palaemonidae; genus Macrobrachium; species Macrobrachium rosenbergii. The sequence continues at coordinate 68,790,523 of NC_089745.1, forward strand.
ACATTATCCTGCTTGTGCTGCGAGCCAGCTTTGATTGTGAGGCCTCCAATCGCATCTGGGCTGTAAGTCAGAAGCCGGCCGTCAGATCCCTCTGGCTGGGAGGATGTCAACAAAATCTTCTGCAGGGATTTTGCCGCCAAAACTTCCTATCTAGTCGTTTTAGATATCAATAGAATTAGCGAATGTAGTGATTGCGTGACAAAAAATGATGTTGTGGAAGTTACGTGAAGGTTCTGATTTGGAAAATGCTAGTGTTATTGAATTTGTTGGATGTCCTTTATTCTTGAAAAGTGCACTGTACGTTGCACCTTTAGTTGTCTAGAGTTTTGAAACTAAGAAATTTACTTGCAGTAATGTAATTGCAAATTTGAAATTTCTGAAAAAGACTCCCTCTGGTGAAGCCAAGCAAAGCGCGTCCACTCACTCTTCTTTTAGCAGCTGAATAGGTGGGACTTGTGTCCCAGGTGTGTGTGCTGATTTGCCAGCCGGACACTCGCCAGATCGTTCTCGTAGCATTATGTAATTGTACCGTTGTTTAATCCAACTTGATCGACGCCGATCTTTGCTTTGCATTGATGTGTGTCACGTCAAGAAGTAACACTATAATTGTAGACTCGATCAAGTTGCGATTTTAGAGATCTACAATAGAAATGAGGTAACCTTTTTTGAATCTTGATTGCCGGTTCCCACATGTTCCAGAAATTCTTTCTTTGTTCATTGACAGTGCGTTTTGGTTATGAACCTAGTTAAATCTTGCATTAATGTAACGTTGTAAATTTGTGGTTAGTTTGTAGTAATGTAAGTTCAATAGCTTGGGTGTTTTTCTGTTATAGTATATTTTTTGTAGTATAGTGCTGGTTCGGAGTCGGAGTCTCTTTTAGACTGTGTTAGGCCCAGAACAACCAGCAAGAGCCAGTAAACAGTTATCGTCGAGAAATTCTCGACAGCGTCGGTTATTTTGTTAAAAAATGTAGCCCTGTATGTCAAGATTGTAAGTTCATTTTTTTTTATCGATAGACTAGGGTAACAATTTCAAGTAATTAGCATCTATCTTTGCATTGTTTTAAGCAATATCTTTGACAAAAATGACGTAAACTGGAATGAAAATTACCCAAAATACCTCAAGTGTTCAATAAATGAAAAGAAACTTGTATTTAAGTACAACAGAGCTAAATATTTAACTTTATTCATTTCCTCATTTTACTTCTGGAGGTTTCAATTTTCTCACTTTTTTTAAAAATCTTAGCACGTTGTTAAGGTGCCAAATTCAGAAATATAGTGTACTGATATTTTTGCAAAAAAATCTATCACGTCAACTGGTACATAGACTCCTGACTATCTAGATGACAAGGTTTTTTACCTTTTCCCTCTATGAGCGTCATTCCACTTATTGCATTGAATGCATCCCTGAACTTTATTCACTGAGAAATGAATAAAAGATTTAGTGAGTTGTTTACACAATATATATACATACATGCACTGATATATACATATATATATATATATATATATATATATATATATATATATATATATATATATATATATATATATATATATATATATATATATTATAAATATTCCCTGTTTGACCTCTCTTCCTTGTTTCTTAATCGAATAATAAAAATTTGTCTTTTGTTAAAGTAAGAGGGCAGACGATGTCGGTTGTTTTCGATTTAGCAGTGTTTTCAAATTCCATTTGCCAACAGCTGAGACTTTAGCGTAGAGGGGCATAGATGGATACACTGCTAGGCTAGATCTTAATTATTCTGTTCTTAAAGCCCAATTTCCTCTATTCTGTGCATCGCTGCCCAGACTCTAGACTCTCCAAGCAGCCGCCACAGCGTCCGGTTGTGCCGGGCTGTCATCCAAGCATTCTTTGTTTTTCCCTCCTTTGTTCAAACCGAGGAGAACTTTGCTATTTCAGCAGACCAAGGAATCTTATGTAACTGACCACTGCATTAGCTAACCTAGCAGTAAGTCTGAATTGACAAGTGCTCCCAGTTCTCTTTCCCTTTGACTGAAACTCTCATTTTCCTTGTTCAAATTTTCCTCTTTTAAACAGTCACTGACTAAGAAAACCTAGTAAAACATACCCCATTTATGAAGTCATCTATCATGTACAATTACTGCTGTCTAGTGAAGTCACATAACTTATCCTCCATGGTGTTAAACGTATTATTTTTGAACTAAGAATCATCCCCTTGTGATTACGTAATGAAAAGTGAGCTTCTGTAATGAAAGAATGTTATCTGGATATGTCCTTTCCCAGAATTGTGTATGCCTTGGGCCTGTGCACCATCCTCTTTCTTGGAGAAGACTCTGCATCATTAGTACCAAGAAGTCTTAATTCGACCTTGCAGTAAATTCCTGACAAGGCATCTGAAAGGAACACAAAGCTGTTGCGTTCATTCTATGTAGCACTGAGATTTGTCCTATGTCAGACTAATACTCTGAGCTGCTTTTAGCTCCTCTAAATAACCCATTTCATTTTATTTTATGTTTTTTAGTTGTAACTAGTGTTCCAGTAAGTTTGCTGAATTTATTCATGTGGTTATGAATAAACCTCTATTCTTCATTAACTAGTGTTGACTGGCGACCTGATCTATTCAGTATCTGTCCTTGGTTACTTTTAGCCTTAACTGGCAGAATTACGTGGGTCTTGGGTAAAGCAAGGCAGCATAAAACAAATGAACTAATTATTAAACTCATTAGCCGATGGGCCAACATAACAATGGTGATATCTTTCCATGATCTCTATAATTAATTAATTAGCTTGTGCTAGCTGTCCCACAGAGATATAAAGAACTTAGAAAATTAAATACGAATTAATTCAAAGATAAAAGTCAGTTCACATTAATTTCCTGAGATATTCTCCCAAGACAAGAAGGATACTGGCCAAGGTAAGTAATATTAATATCATTGTTATATGAAGAAGATAGAGTACATAGGGAAATGTGCAGTAAATGTGCGCATTTATAATTTAAGAAAAGAAAGGAAAAAAAGATACCGAGTCAGGCCTGCATTGCAGTCAAAATCATAGTGAGTTACCAAGTCAGATTATTATATTGCTACTTGCCGGCCAAATTTGAGGGACACTTCCACAATTCATAAGTCATTCCAGTCATCCAAGGTTAGATATCCTTACCCTCCCAGAACCATGTAGCTGGAATGTCACCTAGCCATCCTGAACATGGCCAAGGAACTGGGTTACGAAGGGGCAGAACTAGCCGATTGGGACAAGGAACAGCAAGATGACTTGGCCAAGCAAGAGAGGGAAGAAAGAGAGGAACAGAGGAAGTGTGAAGATGCACAGGGGAAGTATGATGAAGAACAGAGCCAGCTGGAAGAGGCAAGGGAAGAGAAGAAACGGCAGCATGAATTAGCCCTCAGGGAAAGTGAACTAGCTCTCAAAGAAAAGGAGCTCGAGATGGAGAACGGACTACCTAGCAAGCCTACATGCACTCACTGTGAGAAGGTGGGGTACACTGAATCTGATTGTCACTACAAGTTGGGCACCAATAAGCCGCCTCCTACCAATAACCAGAACTCCTCTCCATCCACTTCCACTCAATCTTCCCCACCAACAGTCACTGCAAGTAACCAAGCCAACACAAACGGCCCTTGTCAATCCTGTGGTGCTGCTGGCCATGATATTGCTGGACATCTGGTCTGCCCAAATCATGTCCCTGGCACTAAGTTCGTTAACTTAATAAGCACCTTGTTCTCCAGGGTCAGGCCGCAGAAGATACCTCACCCCGAGAGGCTGGATACCCAGTTCATCTCAGTGGCACCCCTTGATGGCTCTAGCCTGCCAGTGGCCCTACCTGTCATGGTAGACACTGCAGCTGACGTTAGCCTGATTGACAGGCCCCAAGTGCCAGCCAGTGCCATGGTTGACGAACAAACTCAGTGGGAGATGAAATGGATAGAGGGCCACACCAAAACCATTCCCACAGTCAAGCTCCAGGTCATGATACCTTATGGCACGCTACCCCATTGCCTTGGCGTAGTGAGTGTAATCAGGCCCGGAGTGGAATTCCTGTTGAGTTGGGACCTCCTCTGGGTAAGCCCTTCCCCAACGCCACTTCGCAGCCATGCTACCTCTGCAATGGAGGCACTGACAGTAGGATCAACAAACAAGAGCACAGCCATTATGACTGGTGTGCCACCAAAACAAGAAGAAATACCCGCCAAAGTGGTCAACGGAAGGGGCACACTCAGTGTTAATTCCAAGTAAAGTCCCCTCTCTCTCTTGGGAAGCAGTAACGCACTAATTGCGAGGGCCGCCCAAATAAGCAATGCCCAATGAATGCCCCAAATCAAGCATCTCCAAGAGGCTCTAACCTCCAGCTGGAACAGGAATCTCTGTTTCAGCCCGACTCAAGCTATCCGCGAGGTATTGCACCTCGTCAGGTATGCCTGACCATCAGTCTTTGCCAGTGCCACTTGTGAGTTCTGACCAATGCCACACTCCGTCCATCTCAGACGTTGAGCCCCCCCACTAGAATTGGGCCCTGTGCCTGGCCCTACCATGGCACCAGATCCAGATCATGAGACATATCCTCCTATGGGAGATCCAGGAACCTTCACAGCACTGATTGCAGCAACATGTGAGCCTCTGGCACCCGACACTTCTCATCAAATCCGTCCACAGAGGATGAACCACTGATGGATCGAACTGCTACACCTTCTCTGGGAGACCAGGAACTGGCCTCCTCAGACAGAGAGGTTGAGACCGCTTTTGCTCCAGTTGTCGCAGCAGCTGGAGTAGGGAGCCCTCCAGTGGCCTCTGAGGTTTGCCCTGACTTTGTGCCCGCTAGCCCTTCTGGCCTTTCCCCAAAGTCGGTGCCTTCATTATCTCCTAGGACTGTCATAGATAGGCCTTGGAGGAACCCGAAGAAGAAGAAAACGGGGCAGAAGAGAGCCTAGTAGTTGAAGGAGCCACAAGCTCACCCTAGCACTCATGCCTCCTTGGCACAGTGCTTTTCCATCTCAGAGTGATCCTGGCTCCTGCCCAGAGAGGTAGCCGGCGTGATCTCTGCCTAGCAAGATTCAGTAAGTAGTAATAGTAACCTTGTCATTTAAATCTTGTAATGAGCAGCAATAACTATGTAAGTATAACTTGATAAGCCAGTAATAGTAACTGTTGTAAATAGAGCCCAAGAGCTCATGACACAATGGCATAATACAGTACCTAAATTGAGGCAAACATTTTCCATATAAAAAAAATCATTTAAAGAACTCAGGTTAAATCTTTGTTTGCTTTGATTGTACATTTTAGTGTAAGAAATTGTATATGTGTGAGAATATTGTAATTTAGCCAGTCCATTGTCATTTATGTTGGTGCTACGACAGTGTTCTAAGAGGTTATATCATAAAAGATACAATTGAATGTACCATTTGTCTAGGGCTGAATATCATGATCATCAGAGGTAGCACGTAAATATCCGTAGACACCTTTGAGTAGCATTAGGATTCTGTAGAAAGTAAGTGATTAAAGCTTGTATCCCATTCTAGAGTCAGGTAGATCCTTAGCTAGTTGCATTGCAAGGGCAAAATCTGTTAAGGGAAAAAGGTAAAGTAATTGAGGCGAACTGCTGCCTTAGTACAGGCCTTCACGTCCGAAAGGGAGTGAATACCTTCTTAAGGGGGGAAGCTATTATTCCTTGTTTCTTAGTCAAATAATAAAAATTTGTCTTTTGTTAAAGTAAGAGGGCATACGATGCAGGCTGTTTTCGATTTAGCAGTGTTTTCAAATTCCATTCGCCAACAGCTGAGACTTTAGTGCACAGGGGCATAGGTGGATACAGTTTTGCTAGGCTAGATCTTAGTTATTCTGTTCTTAAAACCCAATTTCCTCTACTCTGTGTACTGGCGAGACTATTGTCATTTTAGGTCAAGCCCTGGGTAGGCTGAGTTTTGAAGCAAGTATGCGAGACACTGCCCAGACTCTAGACTCTCCAAGCAGCCGCCACAGCGTCCGGATGTGGTGGGCTGTCGTCCAAGCATTCTTTGTTTTTCCCTCCTTTGTTCAAACCGAGGAAAAATTTGCTATTTCAACGGACCAAGGAATCTTATGCAACTGATCACTGCATTAGCTAACCTAGCAGTAAGTCTGAACTGACAATTGCTCCCAGTTCTCTTTCCCTATGACTGAAACTCATTTTTCCTCGTTCAAATTTTCCTCTCTTAAACAGAAAGCCTTGTAAAACATATCGCATTACAGAAGTCATCTATCATGTACAATTATTGCTGTCTAGTGAAGTTACATAATTTATCCTCCATGGTGTTAAATGTATTATTTTTGAACAAAGAATCATCCCCTTGTGATTAAGTACCTGTAATGACAAGTGAGAGTTTCTGTAATGTGAGATTGTTTTCTGGATACATCCTTTTCCAGAATTGTGTACACCTTGGGCCTGTGCATCATCCTCTTTCTTGGAGAAGAATCTGCATTATTAGTATCAAGAAGCCTTAAATCGACCTTGCAGTAAATTCCTGACAAAGCGTCTGAGAGGCACACAAAGCTGTTGCATTCACTCTATGTAACACTGAGATTTGTCCTATGTCGGACTAATATTCTGAGCTGTGAGCTGCTGTTAGCTCCTGTAAATAACCCATTTCATTTTATTTTACAATTTTTTGTTGTAATTAGTGTTCCAGTTTGCTGAATTCATTCATGTGGTTATGAATAGACCTCTATTCTTCCTTAACCAGTGTCAACTAGGGACCTGATCTATTCAATATCTGCCCTTCGAGTTGATTTTAGCCTTAATTGACAGAATTGCATGGGTCAATATAAAACAAACGAACTAATTATTAAACTCATCACCCAAAGGGCCTGCATAACATATATATATATATATATATATATATATATATATATATATATATATATATATATATATATATATATATATATATATATTTCACATTTGAGATATTAATTTCTTATTCATGTACGCAAGCAACAAGGGAGTTTAAACTAACCTTTGCCGAATGAAGAGACAGTACAGCATCTTCCTTTAATAACCGCAGCCGTAACTTCATTTCATCTATATGATCCTGGTATTTGAAATGAACAGAACATGTCACTGCATTTTCAGGAATGACTGAATCTGCATTATGACATGTATTCAGACTCGTATCTCGGTACAGCTTCCCCCTTGAAATCTGAAATACCTTATCCTAAAGTTTTTGTCTTAAACTTAGTGTTCGAACAACCATACACTGCACAATTATTTGGCAAGGCTATAAAAAGTTCTTTAACAATGTATCGTGAATTCCAGCGCTAACACACACGTGGAAGCGAGGAACTATTTGTTTACAAGGTCTAGACTGTCATTGGTTTACAACCTATGAACCATGGCTCATGGCCCACTCTATGCAGTCGACCCGGGTGATTTATCGTTAATCCCCTGTCTGCCCGACCTGTCATAGTGGGTCCTGAGTAAATAATAGAATATTTTCAATACCGGCAGGACATAACTGTCAGTGAGGGCCTCCAGCAGAGGAAAGGATCAGGATGTCACTGCTTCTGAATGCACTCAAAAGCATTTCAGTTGAGCCCGTTATGCTCATTGACGGTGCTTGCAACCAGGCAATGCTTCTTTTCATCGAAAACATTCAGATGAATAAGATATGTTCCGTCAACCTCGGTTTTCCAGCCAAAGTAAGTGTAACAGGATTATACATCATGCATTCTTATGTTTTTAAACATCAGGCATTCATATGTTTTTTCTACATTCGTTGTGCTACATTGGCCACATTAATCTCTAAAGTTTACATTACAAATGAACAATTTCATTTCCCTTCCAGGTATGTGAAAACCTGACTGATCATCCAGAGGAGAATGTGTTAGTCCAAAAGGAGTTCAGTTTATTTTCCTTTTACAACAGCATCATTCTTTCTGTGCCAGCTCTGATATTTGTGCTCTTCATGGGGGCTTGGAGTGATAAATATGGGAGAAAGGTTAGTAGGCAAGCTTTTGATGATTCTGTTCCATTTGCTATGAGTTTTAGAAACCATGAACATTAAATATATGATTTGCAGAGTACTACATACAAAGTAAGAAAAAGGATCCCTTGATTATGGTCACTCTTGGTGCCTTATTTTCCCAGATTCCTCTCTTGCTTACTTTGTTGTGCCACGTGATGTATGCTGCGGGGTATCTGCTCAACAACTGGCAAACTTCTTGGCCTGTGGAAATTATCTATCTAGTGACACTCTTAGAATCTCTTGGTGGAGGTAACTTGGGCCTTCTGACTTCGACCATCAGCTACATTAGCGACATCTGTTCAGAGAAAAGCCGCACGTCACGTGTCAGCATAGCAAATTCCATGTGGTACTTAGGAGGTCCCCTAGGTACAGTTATTGGAGCAGTCATCATCAAACACGCTAGCTACAATGTAGCGCTGGCACTGGTTCTCTTGGCATACATTTCAGCCGTAGCCTACGTCATTTGCTTCATCAAGGAAAGTCACGGACCCTTTGCCACGGCAGAACTCCTAAGCAAAGGGTCACTCAGTAGTAGAGCAAGTGAGGATCTAAAGGAACAAGTTGATCTAAAGGAAAAAGTTACCATTTCACTCATGATCAAGGATTTCTTCAACTGGAGGAGGGTTGTAGAGTCTTTTAAAACAGCTCTCAAGAAGAGGGAAGGAAACACTCGTTCTGTGATCTTGATTATCATCGGGTCTAATATGATCCGTCGTGTTGCTAAAGGTAATCAAAACTGTCCTTTGCATTACTCTAAAATTATAAAGTTTCTTATTAAATAGTGATCAAATTAAGTTCGTTAGAAACTATTGAGTTCTTAAACGTTAAACATGCTGATTTTATGCTATGTACTTTCAGGATTCTTCATGTACATGTTCGTCAGACAAGCACTGCAATGGAATGCTACAGACTATGGATACTGGGCTACATACAGAAATCTTCTGGCTGCACTGGGTAAGAGTTGGTACTTGTTGTCACTACGTATATTATGTCTCAGTGAAGAAGACAAAAAAATTAAAATTTTCCAATAAGATCTGTTCTCTGGGCTTCAGATACTAATGACCGTTGTCATTTCCAGGTTCCCTGTTCTTGATTCCTCTACTCACAAAACTATGTGACATCAAAGACACAGCATTAGTGTTGGTAGGTTCCCTGTCAATAGTTGCCGAATATGTTTGTTATGGTCTAGTAATGAACAAATCACTGTCTTTCTTGTTATGGCTGGGACCTGTAGCAGGCCTCATTTCCAACGCCAGCATCATTGCCTTCAGGTCAATGCCTATGAAACTTGTTAGCAGCAATGAAAAAGGTATGTGGAATTGTGTATTTAGAATTGTAAGCAGTAAACTATGTTTCAATCGATAATCTTCTGTAATAATGAACTGACTTATTTAGGTTCATATGAAACTTTCGTAAGAAATGCGGATATTCTGATTTTTATTGTACTGGGGAAATGAAATCATGAAAACAAATGATTCAGTTCATGTTTTAACGATCGGATCTTTACTTCATCGAATCAGGCCGCATTAGTGCTGTCACATCTGCCATGAATGGGCTTATGCCGATGGTAGCTTATGGTGTTTATTCACCAGTGTACTACAGGACGGTCGACTCCTTCCCAGCAGCCCAATTCTTCGTCGGCGGCAGCCTCAATCTCCTCATCACTATAATGTTTATGTAAGCATTGATATACTGGCTTTTTCAATTTTATATTTAAATTTTTAACATATATATAAATACATACATACATACACACACACACACACACACACACACACATATATATATATATATATATATATAAATATATTTATATATGTATGTATTCTTGTATGTATATGTTTGAGTGAGAGTATGTGTGTGTGCGTGGGTGTGTGAGTAACTGTGATAACCACAAAGCCACAATTTTTTCCTTGGGTAGCTAGAAAATTAACACTATATCTGATTCCATTTCAGTTGCGTCCAGATGATGAACGTTTCCTCATCGTACGACAGAAAGGATCTGGAATCTGGCTTTGCCAAAACCAACAAGAAACTTGATCAAGTCTTCAAGAAAACCACCGCGGTCACTTTGAAGAGTCTCATTCGCACGTTTAGCGGTCCAGTGCAACCGAAGAACAGGGACCAGATTCCAGGAGAGAATATTCATGCTCAGGGACACCAAGCCTTACAGGTCGCCCAAGAAAGCGGAGCTCCAGAAGCCAAGAAAACTTTGACGGGTGAAATTAACCGTTCGTTTTCACTCGACGGTGAACGAAGCTTGTGCAAGAATAACCCTCAAACAAGGACAGAAAACAGTATTTCGGCTGCTACTCCTGGTGAAATAATGAAGCAATCCAACACCAGTCTGTAAAGTACAGTGATCAGAGGGAAGGATCGCAAATGTCACTGTGGGAGGGACGAAAGTCCTTCCACTCTCTCAACTGGCACCTTTTACGACATTCCACCAGATAATTCCCCTGTTAGAGACAAACAACGCGTAAGTCAAAAGCGCCAATTCCTCTCCAAAAGAGTATATCTTCAAATCAACTCGTTACTGTGGAGACTTATTTATGCTGATGAGGGGAATGGGTAGTTACTGAAGACATACATACATTCATACATAAATTATAAATTATAAATATATATATATATATATATATATATATATATATGTATATATATATGTATATATATATGTATATATATATTATATATATATATATATATATATATATATATATATATATATATATATATATATATATTATATGTGTGTGTGTAAGGGTGGACCAGGGAAACCAGTTAACATTAACATATTTCTTTATTTCTAACGTTTCGTAATAATTTCTTTATTACATCATCAGGGATCTGTTGAATAATGAATAAGTTACTCAAAAAGTTACTGTAAAAGCTTTAAAAATCATAGGAAAAATAAAATTCACTAAATACAAAACACCTAAAAAACACATCAGAACAAAAGACCGCTAACCAACCTTAGGTAGACAGCAAAAGACAGAATGCTTTAGAGACAGTTAACTCGGGTAAAGTTGAGTAGAGGAGGTTTGGGTATTGTTTGATAAACAGTGACTCGAGTACAGGTAATTCATGAGGATTTGCTGTTCGGCGTATTATGCTGAAATCGTTTCCCTCAATATGAGTTTTACAAATTTTGGACTGAGCTGTGATATTAGAATGTTCTGGACTGGAGAGTCTACAACCAGTACGAAAGCTTATTCCCCGATGGGAGTCAATTCTGACCCTCAGTAACCTCCTCGTGGATCCGACATATGTCCCAAAGTTACACTTAGGGCAAGTATACTTATACACCATGTTAGAGGATAAAAAATGGCTTAATCGATCCTTGCAGTTAAAAAATGAACCAATTGTGCAAGGAATTTTGGGAATTAATTTTAAATTAATAGCACCATAATGATTGTGGATAATTTGCACAAACCATTTTCTACAAGAGTCATCGTGCAGAAAGGGAAATTTGGGGTAAAAATTTAATTTAGGTACTGATGGAGGTTCTGTGAGTCAGTGAATTGTTTGTTAAGAAAAATTCGGAGTTATTTAAAAAAATAGTTTGCGGAAAGCAGTTATTCATGAAATAATCTGAGAGAAAATTAATTTCCTGATGAAAGGATTGCAAGTTCGAAGTAATAAAAAACGCCCTGTGGAGGAAAGTAAAAATATATAGTAAAAAGAAAATTAAGTTTAAAACTGTAAAGACAGGAGCTGTAGAAACTACATCCTAAACCAGCAAATGTCTTCTTCCTAAAAACAGAAGTATTAAAAGAACCATCATTTCTGGTGACAAGAACGTCTGAAAAAGGCAATTGATTATTCACTTCTTTTTCTATGGTAAATTTAATGTTATCGTGCTTAGAATTGGCAAATGTTACAAAAGAGTCCATATCAAAGCCATTTTTAAATAGGGCGAAGGTGTCATCAATACACCTAACATAAAAAAGCGGGTGAAACCTGAATGGACATTCATCTAACATGCGCTCTTCCAGGGAGCACATGAAGATGTTGGCAAAAGCTGGACCCAAAGGGTATATATATTATATGTATATGTATATATATGTATATGTATATATATATATATATATATATATATATATATATATATATAAAATATATAATATATATATATATATATATATATATATATATATATATATATATATATATATATATATATATATATACTTTTTGTCACATGCTCACATGAAGTATTTTATATCCACAAGCAGGAAGCCCAAAACCTTTTAATATCAAGTTCTCTATACCCTGGGGATAACTTACACCCGTGGGGAATTAGAGACAATGAATCTTAAAGTGCCTCTGCGCTGGTTGAAATTGGAACCACAATCTGGTTTAAAAAAAAATAAATGATATTTTGCTACTTTTACTACCCAACTTCAGGGTGTACATATATGTGTATATATATATATATATATATATATATATATATATATATATATATATATATATATATATATATATATATATATATATATATATATATATATATATATATATATAAATATATAAATATAATATATATATAAATATATATATATATATAACATATAAATATATAATATATATATATATATATATATATATATATATATATATATATATATATATATATATATATATATATATATATTTATTGTTACGTGTGGAGCTTGGCTGATGAGTTTATTAATTAATTAACGTAATTTGTGAGGTCCTGAGTTGCCAATGACCCACGTAACCTGTCAGTTAAAGTTACCATTAACCTCAAAGACAGACAATTATTGAATTAAATAAGCACAGTCAAAACACAATACAAGGGATAAAGGGTTACCCTGCAACACATGGACTACATCAACCCCCCCTTATAGCGAGGAAATTACATGAACTTTCGCCCATGCCGGACACAGTCAATTTTCCCTTGCTTCAAGTAGAGTTATAGCGCAACGAATTATGTGAGTTATCGTACGCAGTTGTATTACTGAAGGCTAATTTTCTTCCAAACAATGGGATCTAGACTCAAGGCTGCCTGAATGCTGAAAATTACTTACTTAACCTTCCCTAATTCCTAATTACTGCATGGGAATAGTTGAGTGTCGCTAAGCAATATTAATTATTCTTATACTAGATTTCATAAAAGTAAATTGGTTATACCAATATTACTGTAGATGGTGGCGAAGAGGGAAAACAAAGGAACTGGAAATACGGAAAGAGATACTTCAGCGAGTCAACGAAAATTTGGCAAATTTCAAACTTACCGTTGACGAAGCTTGCTGCGCATGCAACTGACGATCGGAAGTCTTGAAACTAGCCGTTGTCTCAGCTCACTAATATCAATGAAACAGAAAGAGGGCAAGTACAAAGAATTAGTTATACACCACGTGTGTGTCTCTCGCGACCTCCCGGCTCTCTCTGACCTCTTTCGGTCAAAACAGGGTGGTTGGAGCGTTTGTCTCATCAGTATGCCTAATGCCTCGGGGCAGTCTGAAATTTGGACAAACATCGCCGATACATAGAATACAGGAAAAAGAAGCTTAAGACCACCTTTACTAGAGGTTACTTGGTGAACCCTCCCTATGGTGTTAGGCCCCTAATGCTAACTAAAGACGTTACTTTTTGAAATACCCAGCTTATCCCTGCATGTACAAAGACGACTTCTTGTCTTTGTTCGCGTTATTTTTCCTACAATAAAATGCATAGAGGGAGAACAGCAGAATATTTATAAAAGCCCCCCCCCCCAACTTAAGAAGGCCTTCACTCCCTTTCGGGCGTGAAGGTCTGTACTAAGCAAGCTTGTCTGCCTCATTAGGTTACTTTCCCGAGCATTTGTTTCAGATGCAGTCTAACTAGCTACTGGATCTACCTAACTCTAGATATACGCAGCTTTGGATCACTTATATTACAGAATCCTAACTGTACTTAAAGGTGCTTAAGGTTATTACATGCTACCTCCTATGATCATGATGTTTTAGACCTAGCCATATGGTACATTCTATGGTATTCCATATCCTAACCTATCCTAACACGACCATAGCAGCAACGTAAGGGACAATGAACTAGCTAAATTCCAAGGTTTTCTGCAATACAATTGATAATTACTGATTAATACATGAGGTTTGCCCCATATGATAAATGCTTGCCTCACTGAGGTCTTAGGCCATGCTGGTCATGACGTAGTGGCTCTTTCACAATGGCTTAGGTTGTCTGATTTTAGCTACACTGCACTCACGTGGATTACTATGGTTCAGATGGAAAGTGAAAGGGACAAGGTTACTACTCTAATGTACAGTACATAATCTGGTCTAGGCTATGGTATGAGAAAGCGATCACACTGGCTATCTCCTCTGGGCAAGGGGCCAGGATCACTCTGTAAGATGGTAAGGCACTGTGCCGAGAGGGCACTAGTGCCATGATGAGCTCAGGCTCTGCAACTACTGGGGTCTCTTCCACCCCTTCTTCTTCTTCTTTGGGTTCCTCCAAGGCCTATCTGTGCCAAACCAAGGAGGTGATGAAGGCGGCGGACTCTGGGGCAAGGGGCCAAAGGGGATAGCAGGCATGAAGTCAGGTAACTTCAGAAGTTACAGGAGGGCTCCTTACCCGACTGCTGCTAACAACCGGAGCGAGCGATCTCAACCTTCTGCGCCCGAGAGGCCAGTTCCTGGCTCCAGGAGAAGGTGTAACAGTTTGGTCCTCCAGGGGTTCATCCTTTGGGGACAGATTTGATGAAGAAGTAGTTTTTTCGTGCTGAGGCTCTCCAGTTCCTATGATAAGTGCCGCATGGAATCTGGAATCTCCTGGAGGAGGATCCGCCTCATGGTTTGGACCAAGCACAGCGTCCTCTTGAATTGGTGGCTCAACGTCCGTGCCGGATGGAGTGTGGCACTGCTCAGTGCTCACAAGTGGCACTGGCAGTGGTTGAGGGTCAAACATGCCTGACAAGGGGTCCGGAGGCGCAATACCTCGCAGATGGCTTGAATTTGGCTGCAGCAGAGATTCCTGCCCCAGCTGGAGATCAGAGCCTCTCGGAAAGTCTTGCTTCGGGGCGTCCACTGGGCGTTGCTTACTTGGGCAGCCCTCCCAATTTATGAAGTGGTCTGTCCACTGGCACGCCCTACAGCAGTACCACTCCTCCTGAAAGTCTCTTTGGGGAGAGGGAGGACCTCTTTGTTGACCAGCCCTTCACGAATGGATAGGGCTAGGCCGAGAACGGTTTAGTGAATGCCCCTTCCGCTGACCACTTCAGTGGGCGGAAGGTGGGTTTTCGTTGTGATTGAGTTCTCCTACAGTCTGGGCCTCCGTGGAGGAGATAGCATGGCTGCGAAGTGGTGTTGGTGAAGGGCTTCCACAGAGAAGGTCCTGACCCGACAGGAAGTCCACTCCGGGCTGAATTCCACCCACCACGGCAAAGCGGTGGGGTAGCGTGCCCCAAGGTGTCGTGACCTGGACCTTGACCGTGGGAATAGTAATGGTGTGGCCATCTATCCACTTCATCTCCCACTGGGTTTTCTCGTCAACCATGGCACTGGCTGGCACTTGGGCCCTGGAGATCAGGCTAATGTCTGCCGCAGTGTCTACTGTGACTGGAAGGGTCACGGGCAGGCTAGAGCTCTTAAGGGGGCCAGCCGCGGAAAATGAGGTGCTGATGAGGTTGACGACCTTGGTGGTGGGGACGTGATGTGGACAAGCTGGATGTCCAGCACCGTAGTGACCGGCAGCTCCACAGGATTTGCACTGGCCTTTGTAGGGGCTCGTGGGCCTGCGGTAACTGCTGGTGGAGAGGGCTGAGGATGAAGAGGAGAGGAGTTCTGGCTGGTAGTAGAGGCTGCATGTTAGTGCCTAGCGGTTGGCAATCACTCAGTGTGCCCCACTCTCTTAAAGTGGGTGCACGAGCTTGCTCCGGCAGTCCATTCTTCGGCGAGTTGAGCCCGAGAGGCACCAGGTGGCACCGACATGCGCCACTGAGATGTGCCAGGACTGGTTGAAGGTTTCATGAATCGGCCATGCGGCAGGCTTCCATAAGAGTGGTGGGCTGCTTATCATTGAGATATACAGCAAGGGACCCAAGCACACATTGGTAAAGATCCTCCATGGTCCGATTGAAGAGGTCCTCAAACGTTGTGCAAGACAAGGAGTCGAACCAGCGGGTACCAGACTGGGTCTTGTGACAGGCCCATTCAGTCCAGGACCAGCCGACTTCCTTGGCAAGACCTCAGAACCGCTGTCTCCATTTCTCCAGGGCTATTTCGTAGGCCTTTCTGATGACTCTACGCACTTCAACCATGCTGCCTCTCTGGCTCTCGTCCAGTGAGCGAAGGGCTACCTTAGCTTTTCCTCCATGTGCTTGGCTAGTACTATGGCCCTCTCTGTCTTGGTGGTGCTATAGTTATCGAAGAGTGCCTCAATTTCCTCCAACCACACTTCTGGTTCGTCCTCAGTCCACTTGGGGATGAGGGAATTAATGCTCGAGATTGGAGCATTTGGTGCAGCAGGTGTGAGGCTGGAGGCTTGCTGTCTAGCCATGGCTTCGGCATTTTCTCTTCTCGCTCTTTCCAGCTCGAGCTCCTTTTCTTTGATGGCTAACTCATGCTATCTTCTCCTTTCTTCTCTTTCGTCTTCCAGCTTCCTCTGTTCAGCCTCATATGCCCTCCGTCCTTCTTCATATGCCCTCTGTTCGGCTTCATAATTCCACCGTTTGAGTCTTTCTTTCTTCTCTCACTGGGCCAAGTCACCCATTTGCTCCTTGAACCATGTGGCGAGGTCCAATCTGGTGAGACCTGCTGCCATCCCCAGCTCCATGAAGGCTTTATAATTCTCTGTTGATATGGTTCTGGTGGGGAAGGGTGTCTATCCGGGTCGACTGGACGTACTTGGGCAGCGAGGAAATGTCCCTTCAGTGATGTGGCACCCTTTCAATAAGGTGGCACTGTGGTTGGGTGTGCTGTGTAAAGGTCACACTGGTGGCACTCAGTATCCTTATGTACTGGTGTAGGTCAGCTACCAGAAGGACATTTCTGTGTTCTTGTCTGGGCTTGTCTTCCTAGTTCGCTTGGTGGCACTCATGCGTGGTGCCAGTGCATTCCTAGAACCTTTACTTGGAGTCCAACTAGGCTATATTCATGAAAATGCACTCTACCCCAGCAGAGTGTAACAAATCAGTGAGAGAGAAAGGGAAGGTAAGAGAGAGAGAGAGAGAGAGGAGAGAGAGAGAGAGAGAGATGTAAGCTATTTGGTTGATGACAGTGCTTCAGATTAGTGGCACTGTGGAAGGAAAATTGACTTGTGGTTGCTTATGAGGCCCTCGTGAGTGTCTGGTCCCAGTGCTGGCTGTGCTACACCCCTTCTCTCCTGCAGAGGAGAAAAGGCTACCTTCTGCTTAAGTCTGGGTAAAAGACTCCACTATGACCGACAGTTTCTAACTGTAATTAATTCAAACTTGTCCTCACCTATTTGTGGGACAGAGATGTTTCTGGTTATTTGGTTTAGTTAAATTAATTATCCGGTGTCGGCCTGAACTTTCTTATGAAGAGGATCACGTACACTTGGTCAAGTCAGGTTGAATGCTTACTTGAATATGAGAGAGAGAGAGAGAGAGAGAGAGAGAGAGAGAGAGAGAGAGAGAGAGAGAGAGAGAGAGAGAGATTCAGCCAGCCAATTTGTGCTGCCTGAGAAAATTTAAGTAAAATTTTTATAAGTGCACACTGGCAGGTTCTTATTTGAAGATACGTCTTCTTGGGCTTTCTTAGGGAATTGGGTTAGAAACCGTAGCTTTCCAGGTAGCTCGAGATGTGCGTCTTACTCTGAGGAGTTATGATTAAAATTATACTTTCTTTTTTTAATGATTTCTTACGCCAGTGCATTTGTATAGGAACTTGTTATACTGCATATTTCCTAACTAAGACCTATCATTCCCTGGTTACATTATATCGTGCTTTTATCTACTGTATGGAACCCTGTCCTATTTTCTATCTATCGAAGTCCATCTGGCTAAGATTTTGCAAGGGGGATTACTCCGCACAACGATGTAGTCCTGAAGTGGCAATGAGGCAGAGGCTAAAGGACTGTGGCTACACCAATCACACGGACAATAACAACAAAGGTTTTAAGATGGCGGACATGGGGAGCGGTCAACAAAGGTCCCAAAATGTTGGCCGAATCCCGTGAGCACAAAACAAATTCAAAACAAATGCAGTTGAAGCAGCTCAGCGGATGAATATACTACCTGGGGCACTTTTTTTTTTTTATTGAATTAAACAAAGCACTCGAATTCCTCTCACAAAACGAATGAAGCAAATGCAGGAATACAGATTTACTCTAAATATACCAACACTGCAAAGGATTTTACATTAGGGAGATGGAGAACGAAATTACTATGAGTTAAGTTTTTTCTCTTTTTATTTCTCGCGCGGAATTAATACCGTCTGCTGCCGTCACACTAGCAAGACAAGGGAATAGATTTGTGATGTCCTGACGGGACTGAATTTACGTTACTTAAAAATGCAAATTATTACGAAATTAACTATTGCCGTTCGTTTGCTATTTTAATGACACAGGATTTTGATATGATTCCCACTATCTAAACACTTGTTAGCTCAGTTCCGCTCGATTGAACCTCTGGGTAGTGGCGGATGTGGTTACCGCTTTTGAAATTCAACGAACTCCATAAATTTGTTCCCTACCTACGAGAGACACGTTAGGCACACTTTCTCCGTTCTTTATCGTGCACTAGTTAACTCGTTCAAAAATTAATATCATGCATTAATCCTTGGCCGGGGAAAATAGCAAAATATTAACAATGAGACGATAACTCGGCCAACGACCTTCACTGGAATGTACAGTAGAACCCAAGGTATCTGAACGCGGCAAAAGCGTTTCTTTTAAAGTTTTGTTATTGTTAATTGTAACTGCTCTCAATTCACACTTTGCTAATTTCTTAATTATAACTGGTATTCTTATTACTATTAGGCCTTGTGCTGTCTCCTTGTTTGGAAGAATAGCATGATATTAAATATCTGACTTTTCTCTTTGGAATTAATGTGTAATTAATTTCGACTCCAGATTCTTTTCTCTAAATTAATTAGATCCTAGGCTAGATCGCCAATGTTATGTGTGGGGCTTGGCTGATGAGTTTATTAATTAATTAACGTAATTTATGAGGTCCTGAGTTGCCAATGACTCACATAACCTGTCAGTTAAAGTTACCGTTAACCTCAAAGACCGACAATTACTGAATTAAATAAGGCTGCCAGCCGTGGAAACACAATACAAGGGATAAAGGGTTACCCTGCAACACATGGATTACATCAAGTGCCCCTTACTTCCCAACTGGTCCCGACAAAGAAAGAATGCATAGTTACAGCGAGGAAATTACATGAACTTTCGCCCACATCGGACACAGTCAATTTTCCCTTGCTTCAAGTAGAGTTATAATGCAACGAAGTATGTGAGATATCGTACGCAATTGTATTACTGAAGGCTAATTCTCTTCCGAACAATGGGATCGAGACACAAGGCTGCCTGAATGCTGAAAATTACTTACTTAACCTTCCCTAATTCCTAATTTACTGCACAGGAATAGTTGAGTGTCGCTCAGCAATATTAATTATTCTTACACTAGACTTCATAAAAGTAAATTGGTTATACCAATATTACTGTAGATGGTGGCAAAGGAACTGGAAATACAGAAAGAGATACTAGTGAGTCAACGAAAATTTGGCAAATTTCAAACTTACCGTTGACGTAGGTCGCTGCGCATGCAACTGACGATCGGAAGTCTTGAAAATAGCCGTCATCTCAGCTCACTAATATCAATGAAACAGTAAGAGGGCAAGTACAAAGAATTAGTTATACAACACGTGTGTGCATTCTGCAACCTCCCGGCTCTCTCTGACCTCTATCGGTCAAAACCGGGAGGCTGTAGCGTTGGAGTGTTTGTCGCATTGGTATGCCTAATGCCTCGGAGCAGTCTGAAATTTGGACAAACATCGCCAATACATAGAATAAGGGGAAAAAGAAGCTTAAGACCACCATTTACTAGAGGTTATATGGTGAACCCTCCCTATGGTGTTAGGCCCCTAATGCTAACTAAAGACGTTGCTTTTGAAAAACCCAGCCCATCCCTGCATATCTGAAGACACCTTCCTTGTCTTTGTTCATGTTATTTTCCTACAATAAAATGCATAGAGGGTGAACAGCATAATATTTATAAATAAATATATATATATATATATTATATATATATATATATATATATATATATATATATATATATATATATATATATATATATATATATATATATATGCTATATCTTCCTAAGCATCCCAGCCACCAAATGCTCAATTTAAAGCTGGAAAATATAACAGTGCATTTTGGCACTGCCTGACAAGGAAGGGGAAAGGAATATTGGCCCCTCCCTTAATCTGTTAATCGCACTCTGTATATCCCTTTCAATTTTCTATCCTCGAACATGTGACGCTGCGGGAAACCTTTGTTTACACAGACACGAGGTTGTGAAGAGACTAAATCTGGCCAGAGGCAGAATAGAGCTGGCGATGAAGATTATGAGGAAGGACATCTGGCATGAACAACTGGATCTTGAGTCATAAATGATGCCCATGCATAGGGAAATGACACCAACCCCATCTACCTGTGGGTGACCTCCTAATCCTTGACCGAAGTCATATAAGGGCCTCACCGAAGGAACAAGCAAGAGAGACATTGCTGGACACAAGCGAGACACATCTCCCCATTCCATTCCCACCTCCTTCACAGAGCCATGCCCTACCATGTGGTCCTATCTTGTAGGGACCCTTAGTGTTCTTACCAGTGAAGCCCTTAGCCCTTCCTCTGCTGCCATTACCCTCTCTGAAGCCACCTCTTCTACAAGGTAAAGTGATATGTTGCAAAGGCTCTTCCAGTCAGTAAGTTGGGAGAAACGAGAAGAGGCAGAAAGACAGGAGAAGGGGAAAGAAAGAATAGCCCAGGAGAAGGGGAAAGAAAGAATAGCCCAGGAGAAGGGGAATGAGAATAAGGAGCATGAGAAAGACAGAAGGAGAAAGAAAGAAGAGCCCAGGAGAAATGAGAAGAGGCAGAAAGACAGGGGAAGGAGAAAGAAAGAATAGCCCAAGATAAACGAGAAGAGGCAGAAAGACAGGAGGAGAAAGAAAGATTAGCCCAGGAGAAGTGAGGAGAGGCAGAAAGACAGGAGAAGGAGAAAGAAAGAGAACCCCAGGAGAAATGAAAAGAGGCAGAAAGGCAGGAGAGGAAGAAAGAAAGAGCTCATCAGCTTGCAATGGCAGCTCACGACAGGCGCAACACATCAACACCTTCTCCTCACTCAACCCTCAGCAGTGTAGGCACCCTCATAAGAAAATGGGATGAAGCCGAGCCTGAAGCCTGGCTCGACCATACTGAAAAGGTCCTGACGACCTATCAGCACCTCTACTGAAGAAGTTTCTCTGATCCTGGGAAAGCACCTTGAAGGGAAGGGTGCCACTGCATTCAACGCTCTCCCCGGAGGATCAAGGCAATCTTAACCTTGTCCGTCAAGCCATCATAAAGGCTTTTGAAATAACTCTTCCCGACTGTTGGAGGAGAAGGTGGGGAAATATGCCCAATGAATCAGGCCAAACCTGGTCTGAGTGGATCTTCAAAAAGACCCAGGCCCTAAAACGATGGCTAGAATCCCTGAAACCCACTAGTTTGGAGGATGTCCTCGAACTCTTCCAGCTTGAGGACTTCTTGATTTTATGCCCCGCCAGCTCTCGCCACTCATTTGTGCGATGAGGCGCCTAAGACAGTGGTCGAGTGCTGTCGTTGGGCTGACATATAGGATATGCATCATCCCCATCTTAGTTCCCATGGACGGAAATTATATCCCTACTCGCTTGCCTCAACCAACTCCCAGCAACCTTACAAGAATGGGCACGCCCATAAGAAACCCGTGTGTGGGTATTTTAAGAGAATAGGGCATCCCACTGAACAGTGCCGCTGAGAATCAGCCAGAAGACCCTCTATATCCTCAAATGGGATAACACCCCGAGCCACACCTGGGTTGTGGACGAATGGTAAAGAGCCTGCTCCCTCCTATGGGACAGTGCCAGGTAAAGGTTATAGCCAGACTTATTGCCCTGCTTGCAAAGTCTATGGGCATTCTGCCCAATGGGCAAAATGCCCTAATAATAATAAGTCAAATACACCCGCCCTTGCCTTGGCAGTCACTGACCCAACATCCTTAGGTCCTCCAGCCCAGGGTCCCATTTATGTGGCACTTCCCCAAGGTAGGTGCCCCGCCAGCCAGGTCAAGGCATTTGATGATTCTGGCACATGAATGTCCCTCATAAGGGAAGACAAATTTCCCTGAGGAGCTACCATTAACAGACGTAAACTCGTCACAACTGAAGGTATCAATCACTTTAAAATGATATTTCCTACTGTCAAGTTCAGGATCACGAGACCTCACGGATCTGAAATCTGCGACCTCGCAGTCGCCAGATACATTCCTGGAGGTTATGACCTCCTCCTGGGGCAGGACTTCCAGTCCCCATCTAAGTTACAGTAATCCAGGGGTCCAAATCCCCCAAATTATTCATTAGGCGTAAGTAAGCCTCAAACACCTGCATTTGTTCCACTGCCAGTGCCACCTGAGTGCAATGTGCAGTGGCCCCCTCCATCAAGATCAATTCCCGATCCCATTCTGGTGCCCGGCCTTGCCCCAGTGCCAGTGCCAGGGCCCCAAGTAGATTCCCCTCCAGGAGATCCCACACTTGATTCACAATCTCTGCCAGTGTCACTTGGGTGCACTGAGCAGTGCCAAACTCCATCCGTCCCGAACAACGAGCAAATTCCAAATCAAATATTAGTGCCTGACCCTGCCTTAGTGCCAGCGCCAGAGCACGCCCCTGATCTCCATTCCAGAGATCCCAGTCCAGGTCCCCTCTCTTCTCCCGGCTTGGCTCCACTACCAGTGCTGGTAAGAAAGACGGATCCTTTCGACCACAGTGGAAGCTCACCCAAGGGTGCGGCCTCGCAACCCGTGCCTGAGCTGGTCATTCTTACCTGCGAGCTTCTCAAGCCCGCACGACCATTTCTGCTCTGTCTCAGTCCGCTGCAGACACAACATTGAGTAAGGATTCTGCCATGTCTCAACTGGCCGATGAACTCAAGGAACTGCAACGGATCATGGTAGAGCTTGTAAAAGGGGCCCTTGCATCAGCCGGCTTGGGTGGTACTCAAATACCCTCCCGGGCCTCGGTTCAACCAATTCCCCGACCAAGACAAACCATCAAGGTAAGGGAGGTCCATGGAGGAAATACCACGGGTGTGGATAATTCCAGGTAGCTTAAAGAGAGCCCCCGAGCTCTCCATGCATCCATGCCAAACTGGCACAGTGCCATCCCTTTATCTTATGAAGAGGATGTCAGGGTCCTTCACCTATTTATTTTCCTTATAACTCTATCCTTTATTCTTTTCCTTTAACATTTCCCTTCCTTACTTTTGATTATTACTCACCTTTATTTTATGCCTTACCAAGGTCCCATTTTACTTTAATCCCTCCTGCCAATGCAGTGCCATTGACAGATATGCCAACTGTATAAGTCCTACGACTTCCCTTACATGCCTAC
>NC_089745.1:68819152-68834152 GCF_040412425.1 Macrobrachium rosenbergii
TGGTACCTGTTTGACTTCCATGGGAAGATGAGGAACTCTGTGTTTTGACTTCCGTAGTAGCAGCAAGAGGATATTTCAACGGTAAAAGGCTATCTTGACGAATCAGTGAATTCAGCTGTTTTGAGGATGTGTTCCTGTTTGACAGTTAATTGCTGTTCTCTATGGTTCGACTGATTTCGTCTGTATCTTCATCCTGGTTGGCAGTAATAACTGTTTCGACAATTCTTTGGAATTTGTCTGTTTATTTTGTTTATGCTGCTTTTGTGTTATTGGTCACTGTTATTATGCTGCTATTGTGTTATTAATTTAACTGATTATGTGTTATTATTATGCTGCCTATTTTTGTTTCTGTTTATTTTACAGATTGTGTTATTGTTATTATGCTGCCTATTTTGTCATTATTATTGTTTATGCTATCTGTATGATTGCCTAGTTTTGTTATAATTTTTCATTACATTGTCATATTTGCAGTGTCAAGCAGTGTATGGCTCTGATAACAATATTGTGGTATGATTTAGTGTGATCGATTTGTCTACTGATGCCTTTAATAGTTTTAAATATTATCTTTGTTAATTGATCATTTGGTGTTCTTGCCTCCCAAAACCTGGTCTCACTTGTAAATGATGTACATTAATTTGTATAATAAATTAGTTTTAAGGTAATTTCATTATTTTGTTTAGTCCTCCTCCGTCTTTAGTCTCACATTTTGTCAGTCATTCCAGACCATTACATACATATATATATATATATATATATATATATATATATATATATATATATATATATATATATATATATGTTTGTGTGTGTATGTGTAGATATAAGTATGTATTTATTTACATTTATATATGTATATATATGTATACATATATATGTATATATACACATATATGTATATATGTATGTATATATAGTGTATATGTATATGTGCACATATGTTTATATGTATATTTGGTTATTTATGTTATTATACTAAGTCAATTAGATAAAAAATCTAATTTCCTCTTCGAAACTGGCGCTGAAGAAAACATCGTAAAGAACCTGGTGTAAAAGACGATGATTGAACATTCATGGCTGCTCTTTGTACAACAAATAAACAAGTAAAAAATGCACCGAATTTTCTTCGGCGCAATCGATTTTTCTGTACAACATGCAATGCTGTATGAAAATCTCAGCCACGCCCCATGAAACTCTCAGTCGTGGCCCATGAAACTTTCAGCCCCATCCCAGTGGTGGCCTGTGTTCCTAGGCTGCCCACCAAATTGAAATTAAAAAAAAGCACCTTTGAGGATCTGTACGAGCCTCTCAACAAGCCTCAATGTCACGAACTTGTTGTAAATGTCTTCGATAGACATCATTACAAGCCTCTCGATGTGCTGCAGAATGAAATTCTTAAGTAGGACCTGGCAGAGCTCAGTTGCTCCCCAGGTGCGGTCAAGTGAAGGTGCGTTGGCGACCCTTCCAGAATTGGACTCTAGCGGTGCCAGACACATGATCCTTGGCTAAACTTAATCTGTCGCAATCCAATTTCTCAATGCCTGGAATTTGTGAAAAGCCAGAAAGGATGCAATCTGTTGAATTATCATGGTTTCCTTTTTCGAAAGGAAAAAACTGATCTAGCTGGGAAAACCATTTGGATATGCACAGAGTATGCAAGAGCTAGGTGTTCAGCTCAGATTTACACATGATGCTGTTGTGAAAGAGCCAGGAGGTCATAATCGTGGGCCTGATCCAGCAAAGGTCAAAATGAAAAAAGCAGTAGCTGAAACGAAAGAGTGTGCAGAAACAGCTCCTGAAACTATCACACACCAAGTGGTTGCAGCATCTACTGTTCAATTATCTGCTGCTGTGCAAGGACAAATGCCATCAGTATCATGTCTAAAAATGATGGTCCAGCATGTGTGGTAGAATATGCACAGAGCTCCACCAAATTCCATTTTGCTGGAAGAGTTGCAGATACTAGATTGGTATCAAGTGAGAGATGCGGGAGATCAGTTTCTTTTGTAGGATAGCAGTCCAGGGCCTAACAGAATCATTGTTTGGTCTACTGAGCGCAACTTGGATCTGTTGGCTCAGTCGTGTCATTGGTACGCAGACGGCACATTTAAAACTGCTCTGCCACTCTTTCAGCTGTTACATACTATTCATGGGGTGTATTATCATAACTTGATCCCATTGGTATTTGTTCTACTGCCAGACAAAACCGAAGTAATGAATATTCGATTGTTCACAGACCTGAAAAATAGACAAGGACTTTTGAATCCTGAAACCATCATGACTTTATATTTAAAAGTTCTTCATCATCATCAAAGACTTCTTGCATGGAGGTTCTTGGTATGAACTCCGACGAATTATGGGGATGCTTCACAATACAAACATTGACGACATTTTGGTTTGTGACATCTTGACTGTGGCGACATTTTGACAGTGACGTCATATTGACGTGTGGCATTTTGTTGCGTGACAGTGTGATGGATGACATTTCTATCCGCAACATATTGACACATGACATTTTGACGTGCGAAATTTTGACATACAACATTTTGACGTGATACGGATTTATGTGACTTTGAGGTTCCATTTGAGTGACTGTCAATCTGGCTGCTAAACCTGGACTCAGCAGCAAATCTCCGACGCTATATGGGCACCCCCCTCAAAAAAGACAAAAGCAAAAATTAACAATATGCAAATTACAAATAATATACACAATTCAAAGATATGCAACGTCTCCACATCCTTACAGGGTTGGTGCCTTTTAGGATGCTGATAAGGTACTAAGTTGTTAAAGTAAAGCAATTACACCTTGCAGATACCACATTAGAATATGCAACTGGCTGAAATCCTCACTAGCACATGTTTTTCCATATGCCACTAAGTTACTAGGTTGCTATGTACTAATAGTTTTCCACAGATCAAGTGATGATTTACTTATGGAGATGGCGGGGGAGGGGGGGGGGTTGTTCAGCAACATCCAAGTACACTAGTTTAACCTTGTTAATAGAAATCCAGTTTTTTTGCCCTTGGGTTTGCAGCTTGAATTCTTTTTCTTTATGTTTAAGGATAAGGTAAGGGCCAACATATGATGCCATTAGTGAAGGCTTGTGTGTGCTGCTCTGCAGAAACATGAATCAGCAAGTGTGGAGATGTTCCAGTGTGTACTTTACCTTTGGGTCCTTGTAGACTTGTATGCATGGGTGGTAATTTCTGACACTGTCTCAAAAGTTCTCCCACAGGTTGTTCTGACATGCTTGTGGTAGTCTTCAGGATTCTTAGAGAAGATGAGGATATTGTTGACATAGCAGATGCAGAAGTGACGGTCACTGAGAATATCCACCAGCCTCTGGAATGTGAACCCTAAGTTTTAGAAGCTGACCACAGAGTAGCTGAAGTGGTAGGTCCTGAAGGGTGTGACTGGTTTTCAAGACAATGTCTTGATGGACCAGAATTTGTGAATAGCACTTCATTGAGTTGAACTTGGAGAAATCTCTTGCCTTGTTGAGGGTAGGATTTGGGTCATGCACACACTGTTTGTAGAGGGCATTAGGATCCATCTGTTTTCTTCACCATATGACTCTCACAAACCTGCGATGGTAAATACAAATGACACCTGATTGGGGGGCACTGTTTCTGTTGAAGCCAGTAAGAAGGTTCATGCATCATGCTTGCTTGGTTTTTGACAACCTGGACTTGGTCTCTGTCATCTCTGGTGTGGCAGATTCTAAGTGTGGTGTTGTGAGGCTTTGGAGTCCTCCAGCAACTCATCCACCTATTTCGGGAGATCTGCCATGATACGCACCCTGATTTGGGGCTCAGATGTTGGTTGGGAAGTGGCATAGCCATATTTCTCTTGCAAATCTACTTCTTTGAGTTTTCTATCAGAGTAAAGTTCTGGGAATGTAGGCAAGGACTAAAGTTCGTTTTAGGCTGCCTTTGTTGTCATGTCCCCCAGTGGAGTATTCAGCGGGTGGAGGGCCCATTGGGTGTGGGTAGGCAGGGCCATGGAGAATTCACCAATGGGGAACTTGCACAGAGCCTTGTACTCTATTCTTTGATGGCATTTGTGTCTGATTGCTTGTCTGTACACAACCTGTGTATTTCTTTTTACTTTAAAAATTTTATTTTTAGTAATTATATGAAGGTTCATCCTTATAGCATCAGGCAGAGTAGCATTGAGTCTGTCAGTTACCAGGGGTCTTTTGCAAGGACCATTCTGGGTCTACTGCATAGTTGGGGTCTTCCCTGAACTTTTAAGGGTAAGCAAAGCTGGAGCTTTAGCACCATATTTAGTCTAGTAATTATTTTTTTCACCATAGGTATGGACATATTGAGCCTATTAGTCACAGCTCTAATGGGAGAATAAGCTTGAGCTCTTATGGGAAAATTAAATTCGTTAGTCACCAGGCATTTATGCAAGCCAGAGCTTAAGCATCATATTTAGTCCATTAGAGAGTTTTGTAGTTGTAGGCATGGCTGCTGAGCCTGTTAATTGCTATGGGTTTGCAAGTAAATCATGCTATGTTTACTCAGTTATCAGTTAGCAGAGGTTGACCTTGAGCTCTCAAGGGACAGCAAAACCAGAACGAAAGCTTTATATTCAACCTGTTAGTAGCTTCTTTATAAGAGGTAGAGTATTTCCATATGGAGTCCACTAGTCACCAGGGCGTTTATGTAAAAACCATACTAGTCTACCAAGTCACTCTACAAGGGCACCAATGTAAGAAAAGGGACACACAGGAGTCTGGTTTAAGATTAACTTTATTCTAAAGGGTTGATCCTTTCTGTATCAGCATATAATCACGAATGTAATGACATAATTAACCCAGCATGTGGATGGTAAATTAGTGTTTGATGCATAAGTCATGTGACTGTAATGTCGCATAAAAACTGGCTGCCGATTTGGCTGCTTAACCTGGATTCAACAATGAAGCTTCAGTTCCTTACAGCGCAAACTATCAGAAAGTTTAATTACAAAGCACTTATTTGGAACCTTAAGTCATCACCTCCCGAATGTCAAAGAATATTGAAATGATTGAGACTGGGTTGCAAATTCTGTCCGCAGTCCTCATTTTTAACACATACAACTTTGCTAGATGTCAACTTTCCTTCAGAAATTTACGTCTAGACTATTAAATGAGAAAAAGTAGTCAAGAAAATGGCTCCCTAACATTTTTAATACATAATAAGAGAAACTCATTTGCTTTTCATCACCAACTTTTTAAGTTTTCAAGACTATTTCAATAACTCCAGAGCAAGAAGGAAATGTGGTGAGAAATAACACAAGAACAAAGTCCTTGGAAAGAGAAATGTGAATCCAGAACTGTTTAGCTTTAAAACCCAGTAAAATGTTATTGGGGGTGAGCAGTAGGTTGCTTCCAACAAGTAACTAATAGTACAATAGTGGTTAATAGGGATTTATAAGAAATGAAACTGCTAGGGACATACATTTTGAGGCAAAAAAGGTTGATTGATTGATTATAGCTTCTAAAACTGGCGTCACAACACCTAGGTTACTGACGCCGTAGCAAATACAAAAAAAACTATAAAAACAGTTTCATATGACAAATATCTAAACACACACACATATATACATATATATATATACAGTATGTATATATACATATATTTACTGTATAATCATATCAATTCGCATACACTATCTATATATACACATATTGCATATGGGTACAACTTAAAATTTATTGAGGAGACACCAATCTTTTTTTAAAGTTCCTGGCCTAATTATCCACTAAATTACCACATAAGGATACAGTTTAAACGTGTTCTAGTGTTAAAGCACGTAAAGGCTATGTAAAACTGAAACTCTACTTCTGTGCGGAAGATAACTGTAACCTAAAAGTGGTCAGCAGATCGTTGTTTTTTTAAATTCTCAAGGTTGCCAGCTCAGTTAATTTGTAGACTTACTTTCCAACTAAAACTAAATCTTATTGCTTATTATCGCTCTGATATGCATATATCATACATATCAAGACCAGGCCTTTCGCCTGTCTTCAGCTAATAAGACGCAAAGATGTTCCACACGTTTCTCTGACGCTCTATATCAGGTTTAAGAAAAGTATTTCGTCATCACAAGGACACTCTAAAGATGACAGCAGAAAAAAAGTGTATCTTAGTTTAACCAGACCACTGAGCTGATCAACAACTCTCCTAGGGCTGGCCCGAAGGATTAGATTTATTTTACGTGGCTAAGAACCAACTGGTTACCTAACAACGGGACCTACAGCTTATTAAGGAATCCGAACCACATTATGACGAGAAATGAATTTCTATCAACAGAAATAAATTCCTGTAATTCTTCATTGGCCGGTCGGAGAGTCGAACGCTGGGCCAACATCGTGTATTCGAGAGCTCTACCCACGCCTCCAATGAAGAACTAAGCTATCGTAACACAAGAACAGCATAGAGTACAAAGTTCATGTATAAAAACGTGCAAATTACAGAGAGAAAATAAGCCATTTCTCCCAAGAAGAAGAAGAAGATTAAATTAATAACGATAAGATCTGGTGCAAAAGTTATTCTACAGATTTGCTGAGCAGGAGACATTCTTGAGGACTTGATAGAAAAAGATCTGGTGACCTCTTTTATATTAAAAATATCGTCTGAACAGAAGTAGAACTAAAATTTTTCATGTCCTTTACGTCCATTAAAACTAGAAAGTATTTTTACTGCATCATTAACTATGCATCTGAACAGCAGCGCTTACTGACTAACCAATTTATCTGTGGACTCAGATGATCTAAGACAAAGTTGCTAAGGTTGAATAGCATAAGATATTATAGAGCAACAAATATCACTGTACAATCTGTTATTTTAGAGTGGACGTTAAATATCCTCAGCTAAAATCACTGTACCTACTTTGATGGAGGGAGTCTGATTATGCTTCCATCCATCAGAAAATGAAATTGTTTTTCGTGAAAGGCTGCTTTATTGAACAGGCCTTCTCATCCCGTGGGAGGCCTACTTATACAGAATGCGCACAAGGGTTGTGTCACACAGTGAAGCAACCCCTGTCGTGGACACCGGGCTTAGCATCAAAGTAAGTACAAAATTTACATTTCCTTTTACATTAAAAACAAAGTTATCCCCCTGAAAGTGGAAATCTTAAATAGAATAATACTGTAGTAATAACATACATAAATACGACAGTAACACTAATTTTTTTTAGAAAATACATTATTGCCATTTTACAGTTATTTCATAGTATTAACATTTTACATTGATAACTTTTCTTCTTACAAGGACCTCTTACTTTTATTACGTTTTTATTTAACTCGACTTCTGCATCTGTCTGTCTGTCTGTTTGGGTCAAAACTTGTAACTCAATTTTCGACCTTTCCCTTCGTCCGATGGACTTGAAATCTTGCATGGGTACTCAATCCCGGTGACAATGCAACCTTACATGATCACTAGGTAAGTAGTGCCCTCTAGTGACTCTACAGTGACCTCTCCCAGTATCTCAGGATTTGTATGAAAATCTTTGGATTTTTCATACCTTCTTTGACCCTAGTAGAGTGAGTTAATAACTGAATAAGTTAATAACTGAACAGATTTTTCAAACTTTCTTTGGCTCGACAAGATATCACGTTCAATTTTTTTTTTTTGTTACAATCATAAATCGGTTACAATTTCTGTCAAATCTAAAAAGTATAAAAAATAATTTTTTTTAAAACATGCTTTTATTAAAATGCACTGATAAGTACAAACTTTTTTTGAGACACCAGAATTTTCTTACAAATAATCATGTCTACAAAAATAAAGGTATGGGCCCCAAACATGTAGGGAAATGCTACAAGAAATTTATTTTTCCTTTATTTCTTGTAGCATTTCGTTCCATGTTCGGCGCCAACTCTTATATTTTTGTAGACATGATTAATTGTAAGAAAATCCTGGTGTCTCAGAAAATTTTTTTACTTCCTAGTGCATTTTAATAAAAGCGTGTTCAAAAATTTTTATATTTTATATAAACAGAACATCACATATTTAAGTAGTTATTAGAAAAGTTTTACATTTACATCCGTAAGTTTTCATCAATATATATCTATCCTTGACAATAGGCTTTTAATAAATTCAATCATTTTCCTTTCAATGCCATAAATATCTAATTTATACCCTAATCAAATTCCATTCATATAATCTGCAATTAACATTACTGCTGCATTTCGATCTTTTTTTGAATAATCCTGAAAATCTAATTTTAAAATCCTTAACGGTTGGTTCATATTTATTCTACATACATAGATCGCCCAGCAGTGACTAAAACAACTTGTAGACTACAAATATACGCTTACAAAAATACTCAGTTCACATGATACTGTCATGGACACCTCTTGGATTCAACAGGATACTCTGTTCACATGATACTGTCATGGACACCACTTGTGTTCAACCGGTTTAAAAAAAGGGGGATCGGGACAGAAAAACTCGTAGTAATCGAGGCAGACAAAGGAGGAAGGAGCTACTCAATACCAAACTGTGACCTTAAAACTAATTTACTCACAATATTTACAAACGAGTCAGTAGATAAATGGACATCAAATATAACAATTACTAGAGTCAAAATAACATAAGAGTCAGTACATAAATGACAAAATTAATAAACATATCACATGGGCAGAACAAGAATTACACATAACAGTCAGAACCTTCCTTACTTACGCAAAACATAGGAGTTCAATAATTAAATCTGAATTTTCAGATATGGTTTTTGCATAGTCCTAAATTCAAAATAACAATCATTACTGGAGTCCGAGCAACAACTATTACCGAGTCAGTACATTAAGAAAACAGATAGGAATCACTTATCAACGGGGAAAACATGAATTTACTTGGACCTAAGCTAAGGCAAACACAGGTGAAGCTGCAATCACAGGCGAGTTGCTGAAACAAGTCGAAGCTGCCAACACAGGTGAAGCTGCCAACACAGGCAAGCTTCCGAAGCTGACGAAGCTGCAAACACAAGGCGAGCTGCCAAAACAGAAGCAGCTGCAAACACAAGCGACCTGCCGAAACAGACGAAGGTGCGAAAATAGTTGAAGCTGCAAACACAGGCGAGCTGCCGAGACAGACGAAGCTGCAAAGACAGGTGAAGCTGCCGTAACAGACGAAGCTGCAAATACAGGCGAGCTGCCGAAACAGACGAAGCTGGAAATACAGGCGAGCTGCCGAAACAGATGAATCTGTAAACACTTGGCGAGCTGCCGAAACAGAAGCAGCTGCAAATACAGGCGAGATGCCAAAACTGATGAAGCTGCAAACACAGGCGAGCTGCCGAGACAGACAACACTGCAAACACAGGAGAGCTTCAAAAACAGACGAAGCTGCAAACACAGGCGAGCTGCCGAAACAGATGAAGCTGCAAACACAGGTGAGCTGCCGAAACAGATAAATCTGCAAACACAGGCGAGCTGCCGAAACAGAAGCAGCTGCAAGCACAGGCGAGATGCCAAAAGAGAGAAGCTGCAAACACAGGAGAGCTGCCGAAACAGATGAAGCTGCAAACACAGGCGAGCTGCTGAAACAGAGAAGCTGAAAACACAGGAGAGCTGCCGAAACAGATGAAGCTGCAAACACAGGCGAGCTGCCGAAACAGAAGCAGCTGCAAGCACAGGCGAGCTGCCGAAACAGAGAAGCTGCAAACACAGCTGAAGCTGCCGAAACAGACGAAGCTGCAAACACAGTTGAAGCTGCAAACAGGCGAGCTGCCAAGACAGAAGAAGCTGCAAACACAGCTGAAGCTGCCGAGACAAAGCTGCAAACACAGTTGAAGCTGCCAAGACAGACGAAGCGGCAAACACAGTAGAAGCTGCAAACACAGAAGCAGCTGCCGAGACAAAGCTGGAAACGCAGGTGAAGCTGGAAACACAGGCGAGCTGCTGAAACGGACGAAGCTGCAAACACAGGTGAAGCTGCAAACACAGAAGCAGCTGCCGAGACAAAGCTGGAAACGCAGGTGAAGCTGGAAACACAGGCGAGCTGACGAAACGGACGAAGCTGCAAACACAGGTGAAGCTGTAGACACAAGCGAGCTGCTGACACAGACGAAGCTGCAAACACAGGTGAAGCTGTAGACACAAGCGAGCTGCCGAAACAGTTGAAGCCGCAAAGACAGCTGAAGCTGCCAAAACAGACAAAGCTGCAAAGACAGCTGAAGCTGCAAACACAATTGAACCTGCAAACACAATTGAAGCTGGAAACACAGGCGAGCTGCCGAAACAGATGAAGCTGCAAAGACGGCTGAAGCTGCAAACACAACTGAAGCTGGAAACGCAGGCAAGCTGCCGAAACAGACGAAGCTGCAAAGACGGCTGAAGCTGCAAACACAATTGAACCTGCAAACACAATTGAAGCTTTAAACACAGGCGAGCTGCCGAAACGGACGAAGCTGCAAAGACGGCTGAAGCTGCAAACACAATTGAAGCTGGAAACGCAGGCAAGCTGCCAAAACAGACGAAGCTGCAAAGACAGCTGAAGCTGCAAACACAATTGAACCTGCAAACACAATTGAAGCTGGAAACACAGGCGAGCTGCCGAAACAGACGAAGCTGCAAAGATGGCTGAAGCTGCAAACACAATTGAAGCTGGAAACACAGGCGAGCTGCCGAAACAGACGAAGCTGCAAAGTCGGCTGAAGCTGCAAACACAATTGAAGCTGGAAACGCAGGCAAGTTCCCGAAACAGACAAAGCTGCAAAGACAGCTGAGGCTGCAAACACAACTGAACCTACAAACACAATTGAAGCTGGAAACACAGGCGAGCTGCCGAAACAGACGAAGCTGCAAAGACAGCTGAAGCTGCAAACACAATTGACGCTGGAAACGCAGGCAAGCTGCCGAAACAGACTAAGCAGCAAAGACAGCTGAAGCTGCAAACACAATTGAACCTGCAAACACAATTGAAGCTGGAAACACAGGCGAGCTGCCGAAACAGACGAAGCTGCAAAGAGAGCTGAAGCTGCAAACACAATTGAACCTCCAAACACAATTGAAGCTGGAAACACAGGCGAGCTGCCGAAACAGACGAAGCTGCAAAGACGGCTGAACCTGCAAACACAATTGAACCTGCAAACACAGGCGAGCTGCCAAAACAGACGATGCTGCATAGACAGCTGAAGCTGCAAACACAATTAAACCTGCAAACACAATTGAAGCTGGAAACACAGGCGAGCTGCCGAAACAGACGAAGCTGCAAAGACAGCTGAAGCTGCAAACACAATTGAACCTGCAAACGCAGGCAAGCTGCCGAAACAGACGAAGCTGCAAAGACGGCTGAAGCTGCAAACACAATTGAATCTGGAAACGCAGGCAAGCTGCTGAAACAGACGAAGCTGCAAACACAATTGAACCTGCAAACACAATTGAACCTGCAAACACAATTGAACCTGCAAACACAGGCGAGCTGCCGAAACAGACGATGCTGCATAGACAACTGAAGCTGCAAACACAATTAAACCTGCAAACACAATTGAAGCTGGAAACACAGGCGAGCTGCCGAAACAGACGAAGCTGCAAGGACAGCTGAAGCTGCAAAGACAGCTGAAGCTGCAAACATGACTGAACCTGCAAACACAATTGAACCTGCAAACACAATTGAAGCTGGAAACACAGGCGAGCCGCCGAAACAGACGAAGCTGCAAAGACAGCTGAAGCTGCAAACACAATTGAACCTGCAAACAAAATTGAAGCTGGAAACACAGGCAAGCTGCCGAAACAGACGAAGCTGCAAACACAGTTGAAGCTGGAAACACAGGCGAGCTGCCGTGACAGACGAAGTGGTCTTGAACATCCTGATACTGACTAGCTACGGAATCGTAAAAAAAAAAAAAAAAGTTCTCCATGTGGCTTACATGCAGACTCTACGCTGCTCCGATACTGATGCGAATAATGAGGCAGTCAGACTCAAGCCGTCGTCGGTCGTCACCTCACCTGCATAACTGAAACAAGACAACGGGTGGAACAACCCTTACTGAAGAACAATCGGAAGACGATTGTCTCAGAGAAACAACCATAAAACCTCACAATGCACACAATCTGGAATCTGATATATTCATCTGGAAGAGCCAGTCTTTTGCTGCAAGGGCTTCACGTACATATTTGAATACTATTTCCCTGTTAAATGTATTTATGAATTTATTATTTACATTTTCCCGTATATCATCCCAGTCGAATGATGGATATTTCTCTTCAATTTTTGTTTTATATCCATCATTCATTGAAAGTCCGCACATAGTCTTTGTACTTATTGTAGGACAGTTTTCATATTTTATCACTTTGCATAATACTGTAAGAGACTCATTATTAGTAAGGAGTCGGAAGGATATTAACATTATTTATGTTTTCAAAACTGGCAAGGTAAATGAAAATTACACGATTTTTGTTTAGTCCCGCCGAGATACAGAACAGAAGCAAGACATTTACTTTTATTTAATGCCTCTGACCTTTTTGATAGATATATATATATATATATATATATATATATATATATATATATATATATATATATATATAAACACATATATATATTATATATATATATATATATATATATATATATATATATAATACATATATATATATATATATATATATACATATATATATATATATATATATATATATAAGTATATATATGTATATGGTATCAAAAGGTCAGAGGCATTAAATAAAAGTAAATGTCTTGCTTCTGCTCTGTATCGCAATGCTCTACAGTACGAGGGCAGCTTCACTATATTATAGTTACCCATATAAAAGAAGCTACTAGACGAAAATGGGAAGTTTTCTGTTAATTTATCAAAGAAAATGATTACCAGGGGGACATTTGCAATTTGAATAATATTCGCTTCTCGCCAGGTGGGTCGTTTTTTGGTTTAAACTGGCCTTGTGCCAGCACAGGATCTTGCTCTTAGGCAGCCTGTAAGGCCTGGCCTGCTTAATTATCTCTGTACAAATGTGTATGTTTGTCCCTGTGTGTATGTGAACTATATTCGAGCCTAAAGAGCTCTTCACACTCCACAAGACAAATTATAATGATTTACTGTACTTTAACTGGCTTTGTTTTTTAAATCGTTACTGGTTTAGCAAACAGGTTAGTTTGATATCTTTACAAGTATATTTACTTCTGAAGTTCAATCCTTCCACCACATTCTTGAATTCTTTTCAGTCATTCAGCTGATACGATATCATATCAACAATTATTATTATCATCATTATTATTTGAAAGCATTTATG
This sequence comes from Macrobrachium rosenbergii, assembly GCF_040412425.1. NCBI lineage: Eukaryota > Metazoa > Arthropoda > Malacostraca > Decapoda > Palaemonidae > Macrobrachium > Macrobrachium rosenbergii. The sequence continues at coordinate 68,832,394 of NC_089745.1, forward strand.
CAACTATCAACCAAAAGGTACCATTTGTGGTTTTATCAGGCGATGTCTATGGACACATCAGATGTTACCTATCCTTCCCAGGGCGTTCTAATATCTTGTGACAGGTGCAGTGTTTCTGGTATTCAGATGCACGTTATCTGATTCACTTTTGCTCCTATATTCCTCTTTCCAGTGGAAGGGAGTGTGTGATCCGACTTTTGTTGAATATTTTCTCTCTTAATGGATGGCGATGCTTACTGCTTCTGATATTAAAAAGGGGACATAGTTGTTTTCTTTACGGAAGACTTGGGTGCTTGCACTCAATTCTTAACTGTTAATGAATGGTAGGTTTGTTTTGATGGGCCAGCATAGGCCTCCAAAGGGTCACAGTAGTGTGTACAATGTATTTTTTTTTCTAGATTTTCACATCTCCCCTGGGCATGTGAATTTAGTCTCTAAATTTTGATGAGTCTGTATATAAAGATGAATGCTGCACCCTACAAGGGATCAGTGACAGAGGTGTGCCACTCAGAGCCACATACCAGATGACAAGCCTCAGGCTTTATAGTATACCTAACCTGCTAGCAGTGCTAATAATGAAAAACAGCAACATCCCGTTGGACGGGTGGAGATATGTACGAATGTAGTGTGTAAATCCAAATGCCCCGGGACGTATAAATTTCACATCAAAAACTACATCCAATACACTACTATGATCCTTTGGAGATTTCTGATGGTCCATCGACACCAAGGAACCATCCATTAACATTTTATGGATACAGTAGGAGGCCACCCCTATAAGAATTTATCACAGGCACTGTCAAGAATTTCTCGCAACGATAGCTCAGTTTATGGCTCTTGCCCGATGTTCTGGTCCTGATACACAATCTAAAAAAGACAAAGACTCCGAACCAGCACAAACAGGTGGTGGCTACACAAGCACAAATACATTTTCTAGGTTTTATTACAAAAATAAACTAAATCAATCAAAAGACGTACGAAGCTATTTAAATTTACGTTAATCTCAAACCTATTTAAATTTACGTTAACCTTAATCAAGAAACAAAGACGAATTCTGGACCACGTACGAACCGGCAATCAAGATTCAAAAATTACCTAAATACTGACACAATTCACTAACGTCGCAACTTAATCGAGCCTGCGGTTGCAGTGTAACTATTGGAGATGTTACATGTCGACGGAAAGCCGTCTAATCTAGGACACACCTGCTACGCATCTGACGTCTGTCAGGATTAAGGGAAGAGTGAACATGGAGTGTCCTACAGCGTTGCTCCTGCGTTCTTTCCGGAAATTTCCAAATTCCCAAATTTACAATCACATCACTACAATCAAGTCTCTCAGATTCAAAACTCTAGTTAATAAAAAGTGCAACCTACAGTACACTTTTCAAGAATAAAAGGCATGTAACAAATGAAATAATAATAGCACTTTTCAAATCAGAAGCATTACGTAAGTCTCCACGTCAGTCCAGCTAGAGACGTCTAGATAGCAGGTTTGTGTTGCAAAATCCCCACAGAAGATTTTGTCGAAAGGCACCCCGGTCATCCATGAAGAAATTAACTATGGCCATCTTTTAATAGCAGAATCGGTGAGCGCTGTCAAATTTGCCATCCATAAAACTGAATTTAAATAACCAGGAAGAGCTGAATCACAAACTCCCTTCCACTAGAAAAAAGAATGCACAAGCGAACCAGACCGTGTGCCCCGAATGCCAGACACCTCGCCTGTCAAAAGACAGACGTCATGGGGAAGCTCAGGT
>NC_089745.1:68836652-68919152 GCF_040412425.1 Macrobrachium rosenbergii
AAAGCACGTTAAACAAAAAGAAGAAGAAGAGGACGATGTAGATACTAAGGTATATTTACCTACTGTTGATATTGTTTTGTTGGCAAGTTGTAAAAATGATATAATTAGTTCATATTCCCTTATTAATCGTTGTATTTCTCCCAAATGTAATCTGGTGTGTAGACCATTTACGTTCCATTGTATAATATAATTATTGAAATTATTACGTAAGTGTATTCAAGTGTAATTTTCTTTTTGTGGGTCATCAATTCGCATATTTTCTAAAATTTTATTTACAACATTTATTTGTTTTTCTTTTTAAGACATTAGGTGTCCAATGCACATACAGTCCTTTTCGTGATTGTCTAAACTAGTAGTTTCTTTATTTCTGTATCTTACAAAATTTTGTTTAGTGTTTGTTAAACTGTCTTTTGTTATGCTTATGTTTTTGTTGCACAGTTCAATGAAACATTCATTACATCCACATGTGTTTTCATATGTCGTTTTTTCGTTTAATCTTGCTGCACCAACTATTGGTGATGGAGTAATCTCTTCGCCCATCACATAATCATTCTTGTCAATGGTTTGTTCCTTTATTATTTATTTCATGTTCTGGGTATCTGTTTCCATTTGTTTTATTATTATTTCAGGAGACAAAGGTATATTCTTATAATTTTTTGGTTTATGTTCTTTCTTCGGGTCTTCCGACTTTAGTTTAATGGATGTATCTCTAATAATAGTCGGTTTTTTGTTGGTATTAGGTGTTCTTTCTAAAGGCCTCTTTTCTTCTTTAGCCTCTAATTCATCGTAACTTCCTTCTAATATTTCTGTGGTGCTTGTATTATCTTCTAGTGTTTCCATTTCTCTTAATATCTCAAATGAATTTGAACAAATATTTGTATACGTTTCTTGGCTCTCTGCTATATTAGTTTCTTCTTGCAAAGTCGTTATTTTTCTTTGAGATTTATCTATCAGGGTTTTGTTACTCTTATCTATTTCCATTTCTGTTTCATTGTTTGATCTTATTACAGTAGAAAACGTTCGTTTCCTAGCGGGATCATGCATTCCTCTAACTGTTAATTCTAATTTGGCCTCTTTTATAGGCATTCCTGTCCTCTCCTGAAGTAATTTCAATTCTGTATTGTATATATAATTCATACACTCCTTAGACCTTGCATGGTGATTTTGTCCGCAGTTCACGCATTTTGGTTCACCACACCTCCATTGTGTGGTATGTTTGTCAGATCCACAATAGGCACATACACTGTAGATGTATTACGGTGTGAGGGACCGCATGGCGGTCCTATGGGCACACGTGCGTGTGAGGGGCACACGTGCATGTGAGTCAGCCATCGGACAAAACAAGACAACAAAGCATCCCGCTCTCTCTCTCTCTCTCTCTCCCTCCCTCCCGTGCGTCAGCGGTGATCGCTCGAAGGAACGCAACTTGTACCATACAATATTCCTGTCCATTTCTCTCTAACTATTGTTGTCTCGATTCATGTTCAATCACCACTACTTGCATTGCCATGCAAGCATTCCAATCATGTACTAATAATGTTCCACCGAATCTTCTGTATCAAACTGTATGTATGTTTCTGTTTGTGAAGACGCCAAACGTCTCGCCATTTCACATATATTATGCTACTGCATTGTATTCATTAATCTGTCTTGAATCTCATGCAAATGTCCATGTGTGGAATTTCCTGGCATTTCCATTGACATATGTTTTATCATTGTACATTTATTTTTTCTCTCACAACTGCCATCTGTTTGTCTGTCAACAAGCACAGGTGTCCGAAACATAATCTCTGTTTTGTCTTGTCTGTGTGTAGAAACTACATTGCGGCTTGCACCAGCCAATAACAACCACGAAGATTCTGTACATATATTCAGTAAGAAACCAGCCAGTATGTCACTCAATACCTTCCTTACAACGGCAATTTTTCCTTGTATGTCCATACGTACTACAGTTTTGGCACTGTAGTGGTTCTGGAACATACAGTCTCAGTTCTCTGCTTTGGCCCAAGATTTTAATTTTTAAGGGTAATTTATGGCCTTCAAATTTTATCTTTGCTATTCTCAGTGTTTTTCCATTACTCCGTCTACTAGCTATGTTGTATATTTCGCAGTCTTGTACACTGTTGTAGCTTTTTTTAAGGGGATCCAGCAATATTTTCTTTTCTATTGGTTCTTCATAATTATCAGGGAGTACTATGGTACTCTGTACACTCTTCATATTGTCATGTTTTTTATATGTACTTTTATATTATCATTATTTTTTATAGTTAAGTAATTTTCTGATTGATTTTTTGTTGTGGTTTCTATCAACCACATCTGCTCTTTTATTTGTCTGAATGACACTTCAGTCACCGAATGTTGATTCAACAGGAAGTTTTCTAATTTCAAGGCTGATATTTTCTTCTCTGTTTCTAAAGTCAGGAATCTTGACCAACTTCCACTTCTAAAGAAGGAGTCAAAGTGAGTCAAGGCTGGGTCAAGATATTTGCTTTTTTTGGTTTGCTTTTTATTGGAGCACAGGGTTCCAGTGTAATTACATTAGGATTTTTCTCTGATTTTTACAGAGAAAGGTTGTTAGAGGAGGTTCCAGCTGTTGTCAACTGTGCTGAGTCGCTACCATCAAAGGGCTCAGGGGTACTTAAATCTTTAAAACTAAATCTTTAAAAGTACTAGGCATAAAGATTGAAGTATTAAAAAAATAAATAAACCTGCAAACCTTAAAAGGATATCATCAACCTTTCATGGAGTCTATTCCTCCATCAATGGCACAAGTGAGGACTGACTCCCAAATGTCTGCATCCCTACCCTACCCCACAGGGGATCCAAACCAGATAGCCAATGCTGAGATTACAAGAATCAATCATAGAACCAGTAATCATATAATGGGCAAACCAGATAGAATGCTGAGATTCCTATCCCTAGAACCAGAACCCTCTGGAACCGGTGGTCCGGCCCTAAAGAATATCGGGTAGTTGATGGTCCTACTACAGTTCCCACTATTTAGCTTCGGGTATAAACCCAATCCCAGCTACGAGATCGTTTACTATTTATCAAGTCCAATAAATTTTACAAAGTGGAAAATTCCACAAAAATTAATCCAAGGGCCCCCTCACCATGCCAAGGCGGTCCCATATCGAGGGGGTCATAATTTTTGAAGTTTGGCATGGGATGCATTGTCTTGCCCATGTCTTGACATCCTTTCTCATGCCCCACCATACATAACGCTCTGCTATCATTCTGGCGGCAGATCGGCCTGATGGATGGTATAAGTTGTGGATGAGGCCAAAAGCTTCCTTCCTTAAACCCTCTGGCAAGTAAGGGAGTAGGCGTCCCGTACTTGTCTCGCAGGTGATGCTCTCCATTCCTCCATTGATCGGAGGAATGGAGAGCATCGCCCCCATTTGCGGGCGGGATTTATCTGCCACAGTCGTTGCAGTATTTTGTCCTCCTTCTGCGCTTCTGCTATCTTGGGATATGAATTCCCAAGCTGGATGGTGTTGGCGCAGTTTCTGGACAGGGCATCTGCCACGGTGTTTGACGAGCCCTTCAGGTACTTGAACATGCAGAAGTACTCCGCTATTGTTGACAGATGTCGCTGTTGACACGCTGACCACGCTTCTGCTGCTTTCGTGAAAGCGTGGACAAGGAGTTGGTTGTCTGTCTGGACCATGAATCCCCCATCCCTCGAGCATGTGGGGGAAGTGTCAGACTGCTTTGTAGACTGCCAGAAGTTCTCTGTCAAACATCGAGTACTTCTGCTCTGCTGTTGTTAAATTTTTGCTGTAGAAAGCTAACAGGCAGTGACCATCATCAGTGTCCTGCTCGAGTACAGTGCCCATCACTGTGATGCTTGCATTGGTTGTCAATGCGAGGGATCTGTTGGGTAAAGGAAATATGAGTGCTGTTGCATTTGTTATTGCTTCTTTTGCTAACCTGCAGTAAATGCGTTGTCTTGTTCACCTGCCCAAGTTAAATGTTTTTTATTTCCTTTCAAACACTGATAAATGGGACTCATGATCTTAGCTATATTTGGAATAAATCGATGGTAGTAATTTATGAGTCCCGAAAACTCTTGTATCAATTTCACTGTTGTTGGTTTAGGGAATTCTGTTATTCCTTTTATTTTTCCAGGTAGTGGTTTTCTACCGTCATGGTTCACTTTGTATCCTAAAAAATCGACTGTTTTCTTTCCCCATTTGCACTTGTCTTCTCGTATTAATAACCTGTTTTCTTTTAGCCTTTTTAATACTTCTCTCACAAGTTTGCTATGCCGCTTTAGATTTGGTCTACATGTTAGTATGTTGTCCACATACACTATACAGAATGGAAGGTCCCCGAATATCTTGTCCATCAATCTTTGGAATGTTGATCCTGAGTTGCGGAGGCTGACACAGCTGTAATTGAATGTGTGGGTGCCAAAAGTGGTGATGATTGCCGTCTTTTTGACATCCTCTTTCGCTACTGGTACTTGAAAATACCCTTTCAGCAGATCCATTTTGGTGAATATTCTTGCTCCACTCATTTCATTCGTTGTCTGCTATATTAGGTAGCTGGTATCTGTCCGGCTTTGTCTTGACACTCAACCATCAGTATCTGTCCAGCTTTGTCTTGACACTCAACCATCAGTAATCTCCACAGGGGCACCATGTTCTGTCTGTTTTTGGCACCATATGCAGTGGTGATGACCGTGGATTGGATCCTTTCTGGCATATTCCAGCTTCTTCTATTTCTTTGAAAACTTTTTTTTCTTAGGAAAGTAGAAAGTTTTTCCGGTGCCAGCTGTCTGAATTTTAAGTGTATCAGGGGACATTCTAAGTCTGGATGTGATGCTTTATTCTGAGCTTCGCTGGTTTGGTGAGGTCATGCTTAAGGTCATCCTCAAGCACGGCCTTGTATTCCCACAGAAAATCTTTCATTTCTGCTGGTGGGACCTCTAGTGCGATGGGGCAAATTTTCTACTTCTTCTTGTTTCTTGTTGAAGTTATCGTACCCCTGCTGGGCTGTTGAGGAGATGAATTCTTTGCGGGTCTCGTGACCAGTGCCTTCCTTGCTACATCGACAACTAGGAGGTTTGGCGCCGTTAAGAAATCTGCTCCTAAAACCATCATTACATCTGCCGTTATGAAGGACCAGTCGTAGTCTTGTCCATTGAATTTGACTTTCATCTCTAAAGAAGAAGCATGTCTCTGTCTGTCTCTTGTACCTGGAAGAAAGACAGCTGTGGGCAGGCGCGATTTCTCTTACAAGGCAACCTGTCTGGCCCCATCTGACATTAGTATGGGTGGGTCACTTGTGTGACCCTACTGGTTTTTTTTTTTTTTAAATATGCAGCCTTTGTCGCACTTCCTCGCCTTTGTCCTGAATCTCCAATGGAAGAAACAGACTCCTTCTGGGGGTTCCTGCCTTCTTTGTGATTGCTTTCCCTTGGGAAAACACTTCTTGTAGAGGGAGGCGGCTGGTTCGTCCTCATTGCTGCTTCCTTCACTGTTGGGTAAATGCTCAACACGACGTGCTGCTGATGCTGATTGTGAGGGGTCTGATGTTTTATGGGCTGTATGGACCTTGTTGACCATGACTAAAAATTCCTCTATGGGCATGGTGGAGGCTTTCGGCATTGTGGCTACTGTCTGGCGGGGTAATTTGGTGAGGAGTACTCCCCTCACCAGATCCAAGGATGACTCGGCTTCCCCACCTCTGGCTGGTGGGGTGATGAGTCGTTGCAGCTGCTTATACACATGAGACAGCCTCTCATCGCTTATGGGTGTCCCTACGTGGTTCAGGAACTCCTTCACTCTCTGGCTGGCTGCATGCTGAAGGATGACTTCAGTTGGCCCTTCAGTATGTTGCATGTTACTGGGGTGTCTAGTTCCTCAAGCCATGCTGCTATTTGTCCAAACACATTGTCAAGAAGGAATTAGAGGACTACATCTGCTTTCCGCGTCAATGAGGTGATCTTTGTGTGGAAAATTGTTTCCACCCTAAAACACCATGTTTCTGGGTGGTGGGGCATGAAGGGTGGCAATCAGATGGAGGCGGCTGCAAGGCTCTCGCTGATGGTGTGGGGTTTGTTGGCGTGATCGTTCATCTCTGCATTGGCCTCCTCGGGTCACTCCGGAGTCACCAGTGTGAGAGTGAGGTGTAAGTGAAAGCACACGTCAGGTTACAACTGAGTTATTCATCCAAAATCCACACAGGTCATAAACCCCTGCAGGCCATAACATAATCCCAACCTCTGACAGGTGGGGAAAAAGGGATTAACTATAGGCCTCTGTGTTTCTTCACAGAGACAAACATACAATCATACAAGTGTAAAACATATAAATGTGAAATATATGTACACAGCTGAATGAATGGCATTCTGATACATAGACTGGTACAATATCAAGAAGGTGACTATAACATTGACGGAAACTTTCGCTGAAAACATCGTCTCAAGATTTTGTTTTCTTCTGACCTCGTGTTAACCGCATGGTTCGCATGCGGTACTTTCTCCGAGGTACGCGGTAAGTCATCGGCGGGTAAGCCGTGTGGTTGAACGCGTGTGCCTACAAGAGTATTATAAAATAGAAAGTTTATTTATTTAAAACAGGAAAATAAGGTAAAAGCAGTTCAAGTTACAATAGATTTTCAAAATGATCGCAAGTTCACTGCAATATTAAAAAAAATAAGTGAAAATAAAGTTTTAAGGTAAAAGTAATGCAGGTTACAATTATTAATTGCAAGATGATGCAATTTTATAAAATATTTCAAAAATGAAAAAAAGTGAAAATAAAGCTTTAATTCAAGTTTAGAATGAATGCAAATTCATTGCATTACTCCGTAAATAGTGAAGTTTACGCTGAGAATCGTACATCGAAGCAATCCTTTGTATTCTTACATAAATATTTTTTGTACTTTGTCGTCATGTAAGATGCTTCGCCACGTTCGAAGCCAATTCTTTTCTTCTTTGCTAGACACCCTTCGTTTTTTAAAATGTTTATCAATTTCCAAATATTTGGGTGGATTTTTGTGACAGAACTTTGTATTGCGTCACGAAACCCTTCTACACTATTGTTGGTGTTTGGTAAATTGTTCAAGGTCCGTTCATAAACATTCCAAATATCGCCAGGAAATGTTGGAGCGACTCTTCGTCTATGAGGGTCCCTGCTTCTTACCCCACCAATGTAATGGGTTTCGAAACAGGAAATGAGGTCTTGAGGGTTGAGGCAAATCATCATTGTCTACCAGTTCCTCAAATGCACCAGTTACGTCGCAAGGGGAACAAATGAGAGTGCTGCAAAGTATTTAACCAAGGTGTTAAATTCCGAATCATTTTGACCACTTTATGGCCAAAATCAGATACTTTTCGGAAAATATTTTTGGCTAAATGAAACAAACATCCGGTTACATTCGCATTTGGAAAATTATTTTGGAAACTGTCATAACTGGCTCTCTCAAAATCAACCATTAAAGTTTCAGGTTGTACAGTTGAATGCATATCCTTTAAAAGGTGGAAATTGTTTCGTATGTCTCCGTGGATTTGTTAGGAAGTAGGGCAAATATTCGTCTTATACTAATTATTATCTATAAGAATGTGCAACATATATAGCTGGTAATATATATCAGGGCTACACTTGAGCGTTCCATCACAAGCCAAATCTTTGTAATTTTCTAAGTCATCTAATCCAGAATTTGTGCCGAAAATTAAGATTCAGTTGACGTCATCTTCGCCACTGTCGTATAATAAAAATTTTTCACCACTTTCGAGACACTGGAAAGCTACAGGAATGTCATAACCATTTCTTGCATCGGGAATTTAGGAGGAGCCTGTTCATTCATTCACTTGCCTCCATTTCCTAACATTTCGCGATAAAGCTGCATTTGATGGCATAAGATAACATCCTGCCTCATCTGAGCTAGCAGAAGCATTGGCAATTCGTGATCTTGCAGACAACTGGGACTTAGCAGCACTGTCCTTCATTCTTGCTAAGGTGGCGTACACTTTTGGCTTTGTTGGGTTTGCAGAATGGCTATGGTTACCAACTGTTTTGCATATTACTGCATGACCTTCACTTTCTAAAATTGTGTGGACTCTTGCCTTACAGTTTTTAACTTCACAGTTCCAATACTATCTCATTTCCAAGGTTCTGTCGATTCTATAAACGAAATTAGTATCGTCAACTAACTTTTCACCTCCATGGCTAGTTTTCACAGTATTCGGCATTGTAAAAGGGCTTGAATAATGGAACATAACTATACTCTTCACTGAAACAATTATATCCGTTTTAAAAACCACCCTTTAAAACTTTAGAAGTAGATACAATTGCTTATAATAATAATAATAATAATAATAATAATAATAATAATAATAATAATAATAATAATAATAATAATAATAATCTTTATTTCGGCTCAGGGCCAGATACATGGAATATACAAATACAATAAGCACAATCTAGATACATAAGGTAACATGTGATAAAAATAATTATCGGCAGTATGCACACAGTTGCTGAAGAAGTAAAAAAAAAATAGAATTCATAATAACGGTAATGACAGTAATTATATAGAGAATAATAGAAAAAAAAAAAAAATTATAATAAAAATACAGATTGCAGACGATTAATTCCCAGCTGGGGACCTTAGGTGATTACAGAAGTCAGGTCCAGAAGGCTAAATACGAATGTTGAAAATTGCAGAACTCTGCAATGATATTAATCACAGTAATAATAAGAAAGTAAAAATACCAGTAATAACAAGAAACGTAGAAATATAATAATAATAATAATAATAATAATAATAATAATAATAATAATAATAATAATAATAATAATAATAATAATAATGACGGATTCTGGAGATGACAGTTCATAATTGCAAAAACAGAGAATAAGTCATTTAAGGAACAGACGCCTCATTATCCCATCTTTCCCACAATTTAGATCTTCTTCTTGCCTCACTGCTTAGGATGCTTTGTATGAGCGAATTGCTGCTGTTTCTCAGTCGGGTGATCAGACTGGACATTGTTCGCCTCACAATGATTTTCAAGTTATCCAGGCGGTTTTCTATGAAAATCTGCGTGGCGGAGTGATAGCAAGGAGTGTTTGTGAGGGGTCTCAGAATGTCACTGTGAACAACAGTGATACGTCTCATGGTCTCTCAGGTATAGTTTGTTCAAAGGGAACACCCATAATTATATACTGTAGCAGTACGAGCGGAAGAGCAGCAATTTCGTTTCTCGGTGACAGAAGGCAAACCTCCTTGCAATCATGTTGCCAGTTGCACATAGTTTATGACACCTCTGTTCTATGTCTGCCGTATCTTTCAGGTCGTCCGTGATAACGTGGCCCAAATACGGAAATTCATGCACGAATTCCAGGCGATGATTTCCGAGGAAAATTAGTGGTTCTGCATATGCTTAAGCAATCTTGGGAGCAGCGACATACGGTGGGTCTTGGTTTTGTTGTGCAGGATATCAAATTCCTCTGCATACTGGCGGCAGGTGTCGATGAGTCGCTGGAGACCTTGCACTGATGGGGAAATCGAAACCGTATCGTCGGCGTAACAGAATTGTTTATTGTTGTTTCGTTGATAGTGCATCCGACTGGGAGTGTTCAGTTTGACATTCAGGGCTTCTGTGTACGTGTTAAACAGGTATGGAGAGAGAATGCCTCCTTGCCGGAGCCCGTTTAGGGAGCCGAAGACGTACGACAATACGTTGCCCCACTTGACACAGAATTGCTGTGTGGAGAACCAACAGCATAAAATGCCAATTAGATATAGAGGTGTGCCTCGTTTGTGCAGCTTCAGGTAGTTTACTCTGTCGAATGCTTTTCTCACATCTACAAAACATAGGAAAACAGGAGAGGCTGATGATAGGTAATAGTTCAGCAATTCTTTCAGGATGTAGATGCAGGTGTCGGTTGAGTGGTTTGCTTTAAAGCCGAACTGGTTGTCAGTAGTGTGTAGAAAGGGGAGAAGTCTCACTAGTAATTGCAATCGGGCGATAATTGCCAGGGTCAGCTGCATCCTTTAGCTTGTTTTTTATTAATAGTATTAAGTGAACTAAGAGTAGAGAGTCTGGGAGAAACTGGTGAATTATGCACGTATTGAATAGAGCTGCTAGCAAAATGTAAATTATGGGACGGCGGAATTTGAAAGCTTCAGCAGGCAGACCATCGCAGCTGGGCGATTTATTATTAAGTAGGTTGCTTATGGCATCGCTGATGTTACCTAACGTAATACGATCGACGAAATGAAACTAAATATTACCAGTAAGGAGGTTATTTACATCCCTTCGCCCTACATTCTTGCGATAGCCTCGTCACCGACGGCTTCTCCTATTCTCTGTGATAGCTTTTTAGTTTTGGGATTAGGGATTGAATGCCCTTCCAAAGATGGGGGTAATCATCAGTTTCTAATTTCCTAGACATTGCATCAGCTCTTATTGCTTTTCATTCAGTCTGCAGTGCTTAAGGGCAAGTTTGAAGTGCGCTCTCGCCTGCCTCATTAACAGTGCAAAGGTCCTTTCCTCGGGCTACCATTTTGCCTCCACAGCAGAAACATTTCTCGTGAATGTGTATATAGATCTTTAATCAAGTCATTCCATCCAGGTATATTACGAGAGTTGCCTTGACGAGACCTAAAGGTATCCCTGCCAGAGGCACGCATGGCGGAAATTTTATTCGAATAGAATTCTTTCAGATCTCTCCTATGATGTTCGTTTCTACATTTTGGTTTAGTGTACAGTAAGGCGTCTGCCGGTTGAACTATTGACCACAGCCTGGTTTCCGTGGTTTCCCTAAAGGATCTGGTTTTCTGTTGGTTTTTAAAATCCCAGTTAACAGCAGGTTTGTGATCAGTAAGGGGGTTCACGGTAGGAAGGGATGAGGTACTGAATGACACATGTAAGGGGATGAGTTCACAGCCCATTGAAAGATCGTAGCGAACGTTGCAGGTCACAATAGAATCATGAAGTTGAGGGGACATGATGCAGTGGTCCAACCAGGAGGTTGCAATTGTGTCTGTTCTATTTTGTAGATAGGTATAGGAGGAGGGAGGGAGGAGCATTACATCGCTAATTTGGAGAGCGTGATTTTGAGCGTGTAACTCACCTAGGATCATGCAGTATTGATCAAAACACATAAACACTAATTATTAGGATCTTAGAGTCCCCTACTGTCACTTGAAGCCCCATCTATCACTCCTATATGTCAACACATTCACCATATTGTCTAGCAATTTGTACCACAGGAAAGAAGGGGCCCTTTCGGGCGACCGGATACGATGTGATCTGTAACTTGCATCGATGAGGTCGAGAAAGCTCTTAAGTCTTCATGCACTGAATCGCAGATGGCAAGGTCATGAGGCCAGAGGAGCATTTCTTGTAATGCAATGATGCCTTTGAAGTTTTTGCAGAACGTGTTCAGGGGAGGAATGTTCCGCTTGAGGCCAAAAATATTCCAAGAGGTGATGTTTAGTGTATCCATGGTAACTCACGAAGATGGGAAATGAATGAGTTGATCATTTGGGTGGATGGGGGGTTGGCCAGCGGGGGCTTGGGAGGATGGCTGGCACTTGTGGTAGAAGGCGAGTCTGCGCCTAAATTGTTTAACAACTACTTGTTTAAAACTTTAGAAGTAATAGCTAATTATCAAAGACCATCGCAGTAGATGAATGCATGTATGTACCCATGTACTTAGCCTATTCATTTATGTTTAAATTCTAAAAGTACATGAAATAGCTAATTATCTTAATAGATACAATTACTTATACTTCTTGTTTAAAAACTAATTGCTTAAAACTTTAGAAGTAACAGCTAATTATCAATGACCGTCGCATTAGATGAATGCACGTATCTACGTATGTATGTCTTTATTTATGTTTAAAATGTTAAAAGTACACGTAATAACTAATTATCTTATTCAACATGCATTTTGTGGCAAAAATTCCTTACGGAAAAAAGACCTTGCGGTAAAATTTCCTATGGCATAAAGTTTGTGGCAAAAACTCCTGTGGCAAGAATTCCGGTCACCGTTGCCAGTGACATCGGCATTGGACAGTCATGTTCCAAGAAAAGGATGAGGTTAGGCACCTGGTAGCCTACTATTCCAAGAAACTCAAACCAGCTGAGACTAGGTATAGTACTACAGAAAAAGTACTCCTGGGCATGATCTTGTCAATGAAGCAATTTGAGTTTTATCATGTGGATCACAAATTCCTATTAACTGTCTACACATATCATAACCTTAAGTATCTCACGACTTTCCAAAACCAAAACAAGCGCATAATGCGTTGGTGTCTCAACCTCCAAGATTATTACAACTGGAGGATCAAACACATTGAAGGTACGGATAACAAGATCGCTGATGTCCTCTCCAGGTAGCTCTAAATAATCGCTGAAGTAATAACCTGTGACCCGCACCCACCTGCCTTTCCCCAGCAAAACGTGGCACTCCTGCCAGAGTGAAGGGTCTCGTTACGCCCGGTTGAATTATCATTCCCAAAGGCGTAAGATACTTCCTTCCTTGACTCTATCCTTTCCTTGCAATGTAAATCTCGAGTCCCCGACTCACAAAACCTGTGTAAATCACATGCATAACTGTGCATCACATATGTAGATAAGTGCCACGAGGCACCTGCGATGTTTAGTGCTGCATCTGGTACAGTACTCCTGTGTACAAGTATCGTGGCATCACCTAACATAAGCCCACGAGTACTTCGTTTTAATGCCTCTTCAAAGCAAACTAACCAAATGACTTTGACATCACAAAGTTAACTTTATCATTAAGTGCATTAATAATTTTAGAAATTATTGTAGAATCGATATCCTAACCCTATTTTGTGTTGTTATTCTGATTCATGATATATTAAGTTGTCAAATACTTTTATTTTGAGTTGGATATAATGCTGCAGTGGAGTAACAACAACTTACATCTAATAATTGCTTTTCGAAGCAGCCCAATATTCTGCAATAATGTACATTTTATAAATGATAAAAAATAATTTGCACTCCATTGACTAGCAGAATTATCAAGTTAAGATTTTAGTGAGATTAAAAAGGGAGAAGTAAGGAGAGATAATAACCTATTCAGTCGAGTTGACTTATCCATAGACATTCCCACCCAACTTAAGGTGTGGAATGTCAACTTGAATGGGGAGGTATCACATAGGTAAGTCACCTCACCCTCTACGAGTGCAATGATGCACCAGATAAACTTAATTCACGTTAATTCAACTGAAACAAAGGTAGTCGCGTTAATAACATCGCTGACTAACAAAGGCAGGTAGTGGAAAAACACTACCCCTTCATGGAAAATCTCTCATTCCTCACCCCTTAAAAATAATCTCTTAATCCTCTTCCTTGACCTAGTGACTGCTTGAGCCTCTCTTCCAGGTACCGCCTTTTGGGAGGCCAAATCCCCTCTGGAGGCACAGACGAGCCAATGAAGGAGATTAACCCCAAAAGGGAAAGCGCCCAGGCCTTAACAACAGAATCAGCACATGTTCAGGGCCTACCACATGGTCTGAAAGCATAGAAAACAGACTGCGAAGTGAGCAGACGCTGCCATCTGGAAGGAGGAGAATTGTAGTCCACCGAGGTCTTAAAAGGTGGCGCCCGGGCAACGCTCGTCAGAAACGCCCAGCTCTGGAATCCAGACACTGTGTCCCTTCATCCTCCTGTTCCATCAGAGCCTTGATTCTTCCCAGGTGGCTGCTTTGAGCCTGAGTCTTTCTTTGTGGTGAAAACCCCTAATTCTTACGCTCCATACTGGTGCTGAAAACGAGATCCCTTGTCTCCGACAAGAAGATAAAGTACCAAAAACGAGGCTTTGAATCAGTCAGGAATCTATTACTCTTCTACTTAATTTATTTCCTTTTCTGAGGTGCGATTTTTCAAAAGACCTGATTTGTTTAGAACACTCAGTAAATATCCAAACTTTCACACGTATATACCAGCGCCTAGAATCGAGTTGCTTTGTCACCTTCAATACAACCCCCTCCATTCCTACAGTTACACTACCTATGTTGTGTAAGTAACCAAATGAGTTCTCGATTGCAGACGGAATTGCTAGCTGTGGAATCAACTATTCACCTTGTGCTTGTGCCGTAAGTCATAGCCACTGCCCCTCACCTAATGGTGTTCTACAAACTGGACATTTCCCCATTTCAGTTACTGTGTAAATTGTAGTAAATTAGTCATTCGACAGGAATCTGTTTACCTTTCTGGTTTTTCGAAATTCCCCATTCTTCTGATTTAATTTATTAACTGTCAATATAAGTTATTTTAAGTGAACCTAAGTGTTTATCTGCAAATTTACTTGTTGAAGTAAAGCCTTCAGTTTAGATTTCTTTCATGTATTTTCACCTGAGTCAACTCAACACCTGTAGTCAGAAATGAAACCCCCATGGTAAGTTCCACATCTTTCCCAGGTAAAACTCTAATAATACACACACACACACACACACACACACACACACACACACACACACACACACATATATATATATATATATATATATATATATATATATATATATTATATATATATGTATATACAGTAAACGCCCCATATTCGCGTTCTCATGATTCGCGGACTCTCTGTGGAACATATCTAGCCATTATTTGCGGAAAATTCGCCCATTCGCAATATTTTTCACTGAGAAATATTCACTAATTACTGTATTTTCATATAATTTTCATGAATAAATGCACTTTTTGTGATAAAACTATTAAAATACTCAGGTATAAGCATTTTTACAGGGTTTTTCTTGTGTTTAAACTATCAAAATGGGCAGTTCTAAGTGCTTTTAGAGGGGTTTTAAGTATTCACGGATTTTAGCTGTTCGCAAGGGGGTGTGTGGTACGCATCCCCTGCGAATACAGGCCCCCCCTCCACAGAACAAATGAAAAATTATGAAGTTTTCTGATATAGCTTATCTCCAAGTACATTATTTTAAGTTTCTATTAAACTAGTTTTCATTTTACATTTCTTGTATTTTCAGACTGAGTGATGGAGTTAGATACAGCCATGGCTAACGACTCGGAGGAAATCAGATGGACTGACTGAATCTGGGTCATAACCTTCAGAGAGGCCAGGGATGCTGGCGCATCCTTCATTTCACGTTCCTGGATAGCTATATACATTAAAAGAGATTAATCCTGAGTTAAAAGAAACTCAAACAAAAATCCATATGACTGTCATCGCAAAAAGAGTGAGAATCTTGGAAGGCCTAAAGTCCTTTCTCAGGAGTCAAAAGACATCATAGCTGAGGCAGTGGGTAGACCAAGAAAGTCTTTACGTAAATTGGCACTTGAACTAGAAAGAAAAAGGGGAAAGAAGAGAAGTTATAGCGCTGTATATCGTGAGATGAAAAATTTAGTATCAAGCCATTTCATGTTATCAGCAAGCCCAACATCACTCAGCAACAGAGAGAAGACTGTGCATGGTTTTGTGGTTCATTTCTTAAAGATTGGGATGAAGCTGACTTTCTCCATGTTGCCGCATCCGATGAATTCTTCATTTACACAGTCAGGAAGCCAAATCATAAAAATGACATCATTTGGGCTGCAAAGTTGGATATCAGCGATGACGTGCACTATCGCCAAGTTGTGAAATTTCCTGAATGTTTGGGAATTTTTCTCTGTCTCACAGCCAAACCGTTAATGTAGATCATCAGAGAAAAAGGACAGTCACGGAATGGCGAATACTTCAGAGAAACTGTGCTTACTGGTGGAGTATTTCCTTTCCTCAATGATCCTGAAAATGTGTTATCTGTTGAAGAAGTCACATTTTTCCATGATTAGGTACCATGTTTCAAGGCTCTTCAGACACAGGAGCTGCTTCAAAACAGTGGTATCGACTTCTTCTCGTCAAGTGAATTTCCAGGTAGCTCCCCTGACCTTAATGTGCGTGAAAACATTGGTAGTATCTTAAAGGATCGTGTTAAACTATGATGGTATACCAAGCCTCGACAACCTGCGAAGAGAGGTGACCGAAGTGCTCAGGGAAATGGAGTTTGAGTCTCAGCTTTTTGCGATTTGCTGAAATCATACCCTCAAGAATGCAAGCTGTGGTACAGGCAGATGGAGGCCACACAAAATATTAAATACCTGAGAGAAACTTAAATAAATACCTGTTCTGAATTACTTTTGTTTTGTCCATATCAATTTTAGTTTATGCTGTAGAGGGGCCTCTAATTTCGAAACACCCTGTGTATACATACACACATACATACATATATATATATATATATAGAAATCATCAACACACAATCACGTGTGGAACAGAAATAAATTTCTGACTCACGTCGGGATCGAACCCAGGTCTCTCAGGTGGAGCAAGGGCGTTAACCACTGGGCCATACAAGTCTAAAAGAAGTTGGAACCTGAGAGCAACTGCACCCAAGGAATTACCTGGGCAAGCTAACTGCTTGCATACCAGCGAGTTTTCCCAACTTCCCGACTCAGCAATGACCCAATAGACAACATTTCATTCGAATTATCCCTTCTGGAGTGAATAAGATAGAAATCATCAACACACAATCACGTGTGGAACAGAAATAAATTTCTGACTCACGTGGGGATCGAACCCAGGTCTCTCAGGTGGAAAGCAAGGGCGTTACCCACTGGGCCATACAAGTCTAAAAGAAGTTGGAACCTGAGAGCAACTGCACCCAAGGAATTACCTGGGCAAGCTAACTGCTTGCATACCAGCTGAGTTTTCCCCAACTTCCCGACTCAGCAATGACCCAATAGACAACATTTCATTCGAATTATCCCTTCTGAGTGAATAAGATAGAAATCATCAACACACAATCACGTGTGGAACAGAAATAAATTTCTGACTCACGTCGGGATCGAACCCAGGTCTCTCAGGTGGAAAGCAAGGGCGTTAACCACTGGGCCATACAAGTCTAAAGAAGTTGGAACCTGAGAGCAACTGCACCCAAGGAATTACCTGGGCAAGCTAACTGCTTGCATACCAGCGAGTTTTCCCCAACTTCCCGACTCAGCAATGACCCAATAGACAACATTTCATTCGAATTATCCCTTCTGGTGAATAAGATAGAAATCATCAACACACAATCACGTGTGGAACAGAAATAAATTTCTGACTCACGTCGGGATCGAACCCAGGTCTCTCAGGTGGAAAGCAAGGGCGTTAACCACTGGGCCATACAAGTCTAAAAGAAGTTGGAACCTGAGAGCAACTGCACCCAAGGAATTACCTGGGCAAGCTAACTGCTTGCATACCATGAGTTTTCCCCAACTTCCCGACTCAGCAATGACCCAATAGACAACATTTCATTCGAATTATCCTTCTGAGTGAATAAGATAGAAATCATCAACACACAATCACGTGTGGAACAGAAATAAATTTCTGACTCACGTCGGGATCGAACCCAGGTCTCTCAGGTGGAAAGCAAGGGCGTTAACCACTGGGCCATACAAGTCTAAAAGAAGTTGGAACCTGAGAGCAACTGCACCCAAGGAATTACCTGGGCAAGCTAACTGCTTGCATACCAGCGAGTTTTCCCCAACTTCCCGACTCAGCAATGACCCAATAGACAACATTTCATTCGAATTATCCCTTCTGGAGTGAATAAGATAGAAATCATCAACACACAATCACGTGTGGAACAGAAATAAATTTCTGACTCACGTCGGGATCGAACCCAGGTCTCTCAGGTGGAAAGCAAGGGCGTTAACCACTGGGCCATACAAGTCTAAAAAGTTGGAACCTGAGAGCAACTGCGCAGGAATTACCTGGGCAAGCTAACTGCTTGCATACCGCGATTTTCCCCAACTTCCCGACTCAGCAATGACCCAGTAGACAACATTTCATTCGAATTATCCTTCTGAGTGAATAAGATAGAAATCATCAAAACACAATCGCGTGTGGAACAGAAATAAATTTCTGACTCACGTCGGGATCGAACCAGGTCTCTCAGGTGGAAAGCAGGGCGTTAACCACTGGGCCATACAAGTCTAAAAAAGTTGGAACCTGAGCAACTGCACCAGGAATTACCTGGGCAAGCTAACTGCTTGCATACCAGCATTTTCCCCAACTTCCCGACTCAGCAATGACCCAATAGACAACATTTCATTCGAATTATCCCTTCTGAGTGAATAAGATGAAATCATCAACACACAATCACGTGTGGAACCAGAAATAAATTTCTGACTCACGTCGGGATCGAACCCAGGTCTCTCAGGTGGAAAGCAAGGCGTTAACCACTGGAGCCATACAAGTCTAAAAGAAGTTGGAACCTGAGCAACTGCACCTAAAATTACCTGGGCAAGCTAACTGCTTGCATACCCAGTTTTCCCCAACTTCCCGACTCAATGACCCAATAGACAACATTTCATTCGAATTATCCTTCTGAGTGAATAAGATAGAAATCATCAACACACAATCACGCAGTGGAACAGAAATAAATTTCGACGTCGGGATCGAACCCAGTCCCAGGTGGAAAGCAAGGGCGTTAACCACCTGAGAGACCTGGGTTCGATGACGTGAGTCAGAAATTTATTTCGTTCCACACGTGATTGTTTGTTGATGATTTCTATCTTATTCACTCAGAAGGATAATTCGAATGAAATGTTGTCTATTGGGTCATTGCTGAGTCGGGAAGTTGGGGAAAACTGCTGGTATGCAAGCAGTTAGCTTGCCCAGGTAATTTCCTTGGGTGCAGTTGCTCTCAGGTTCCAACTTCTTTTAGACTTGTATGGCCCAGTGGTTAACGCCCTTGCTTTCCACCTGAGAGACCTGGGTTCGATCCCGACGTGAGTCAGAAATTTATTTCTGTTCCACACGTGATTGTGTGTTGATGATTTCATCTTATTCACTCAGAAGGGATAATTCGAATGAAATGTTGTCTATTGGGTCATTGCTGAGTCGGGAAGTTGGGGAAAACTCGCTGGTATGCAAGCAGTTAGCTTGCCCAGGTAATTCCTGGGTGCAGTTGCTCTCAGGTTCCAACTTCTTTTAGACTTGTATGGCCCAGTGGTTAACGCCCCCTTGCTTTCCACCTGAGAGACCTGGGTTCGATCCCGACGTGAGTCAGAAATTTATTTCTGTTCCACACGTGATTGTGTGTTGATGATTTCTATCTTATTCACTCAGAAGGGATAATTCGAATGAAATGTTGTCTATTGGGTCATTGCTGAGTCGGGAAGTTGGGGAAAACTGCTGGTATGCAAGCAGTTAGCTTGCCCAGGTAATTCCTGGTGCAGTTGCTCTCAGGTTCCAACTTCTTTTAGACTTGTATGGCCCAGTGGTTAACGCCTTGCTTTCCACCTGAGAGACCTGGGTTGATCCTGACGTGAGTCAGAAATTTATATATATATATATGTATGTATGTATGTATGTATGTATGTATGTATGTATGTATGTATTATTAATCAATTAATTAAAATAGAAACAAGGGAAACTAAACACTGATAAGGATGCAAGGTAGCACATAATTCACGCTGAAATCTAACTTCAATATACAGAAGGAAATTATTTTTGTCCTTTATAAACGCGTGACTTTTTCACATTCACGAATGATAAGCCACTAATAACGTATAACATGAATTCACTATTCCTTGGGAATCATTTACACCCAAGAGAAGTGATAATGGATCAATACTTCTGCCAATCCTTTGGGTGTAGGTTATTTCCAAGGTACAGTGAATTCGACATTATGCAATATTTTTGCCTTAATATTTGTCAATATGTAAATAATGTTTCCTGATTACCTGATGTCAATCAAAATCCGCTAGAGAGAAAACTGTCAATAACCATTACTAAAACAGACAATGTTGCTCCAAATTAAATATTCAATAAGTGACTTCGGGAACAGCAGCAAGCCACAACAATTTACTGTAAGCGTTTGCCCCATATACAGTAAATGTACACAACTCTTCAAGTAAACGAACTGCAGTGAAGTCAACACCCACGCGACTCTCAAGGTCGTGCAGCTTTTGAACACCTACCAAAGATAACAAGGCAAGGCAAGAAGCCACATTCGACTTGGGCCGCACAACAGACAGCAACAATGACGAACGTTAATGTACGTACTTCTGCTGCTGCAGAGTAATTACCAGTTGTCCCATTTCCCCCTCTCCCCCTTTTTCGTTCATCTGGCCTGGGCAACATTTGGACGTCAGGTTTTCTGGTACATTGCCCTCCTCGGTAAACGTCGTTTCGCACTTCAAATTGCTTATCCCTACACAGCTCAAATACTTGAAAACTCATTCAACTATTTATTATTCGCAAAAAAGAAAACAATGGGTATTTCAACAGTATATATCTTACCACCTTGGTTGTCATTTCTTACTGGGCAATAACTTTCTCAAGTGTTGAAAAAAAGTGTAGAAAAAAACTCAGCAGTTCCAGTACTTACATAATATGAATTCATGCTTCTTCAAACCCACGTTTTCAGGAAGATGTCGAGTCCAGAAGCTGAAATGATGAAAATAATGAACAATAAAGATCTTAACTCAAAGCCAGACTGAGGCAGTCATACTGAATAATAATAATAATAATAGTTTTCAATTAATAATTTTATGGCCTAACAGGAATAAATGAGTGGAGCATATAATTTGAATACTAAACTGTCCTGAGTCATTTTCATGACCAATATACATCAATAAGTATGGATAATTTTCGTGACTCAGTAGACACTCGTGAGTCAAAATTTTACTCATGAATATGAAAAATGAGTAGTACTCCAGGTCCAAAATGAGATCAGCAAAAGAGCAGTGAATTATAATAAATACATGAATGTTTGTCATGCCCCAAATGAGCATCGATGAGTGAAACTAAAAACTTGAGTGATTATTAAGGTTGCAACTTTTATCAAAAACCTCTCGATCGACCACAAGGCATTTCTATGCAATGCTGAATATTTTATATATATATATATATATATATATATATATATATATATATATATATATATGAATATAAGAAAGGCCCATAAAACACTATTTAAACGTTGAAACCATATATTTCGGGCACTAGCTTCTGTGCCCCTGTTCACTTCAGTGAACAGGGGCACAGAAGCTAAGTGCCCTGAAATATATGGTTTCAATGTTTAAATAGTGTTTTATGGGTTTTCTTATATTCATATTACACTGTAGTATTACAGGAAAAGACATTCATATATATATATATATATATATATATATATATATATATATATATATATATATATATATATATATATATATATATAAAACTGAATCACAAAAGTTGCCTTATATATATATATATATATATATATATATATATATATATATATATATATATATATATATATATGTTACGACTTTTATCACATCACCGTGATTCATATACAATCAGTAAGCTACAAACGTCCTTTAATATCCAATTCGCTCTACCTCGGAAATAATATATTTTCATATATGTTACCGAAGGGGAATTTTTTAGTTGATAATAAGTTCGTCGTCCCGTGGGCACGGGACGACGAACTTATTATCAACTAAAAAATTCCCCTTCGGTAACATATATGAAAATATATTATTTCCGAGGTAGAGCGAATTGGATATTAAAGGACGTTTGTAGCTTACTGATAATATATATATGTGTGTATACATACACATACATACATACATACACATATGTATATATATATATATATATACACATATATATAACGTGATTTGTGTGAGTATGCCCAAACACTCAAAGAAGATTATTTGCTTCGTAAAGCACAAAACAACAAACTTCCACAATTTCAACGCCATAATCGTCGAGACCAGGAAGTACCCAGAAACATATCCAGTTAGTTGCGCGACCGCTGTTAAGCAGAACCTGAATATTAACAAAAACAGCTAAAATTAACTTAGTGAAATAAATTCAAAACTATTTGCCAATAATTCTGAATAGAACAGAGATTAAGATGGTCTTATTCCTTGTATTCATCTGTAGGCTCTTATCTATTCTATGTGAATGTTATGTAGATTATATGTAAATGCACAGGCAATATTGAAATTTACACATTCAGAGTTCTCTATTAATTCTATGTTGATGCTAAGTAAACTATGTAAATGCATAGGCAATATTGAAATTTACACATTCAGAGTCCTCTGTGAATTTTATTTAAATGCCATGTAGATCATATGTAAATGCCCAGGAAATAGTGAAATTTCATATGACTGACTGTATGCATATTCATAGTAAAAAACGTTAAATTTGAATAAACTAAACTAATATTACTTCAGCAGTAAGTCATGTTCAATTTTATTAAAATATTCATTCGTGGTCATTCATTACTACTAAAATTTTGATGAGGAAGCAACAATGGAAGTCTAAAGAAAATTGTTGCAAAAGTAACGCTCCAATTATCCGCAAGATTATTCTAATTTTGGAACACAAAGTTTGGCAACTGGAAAGTAACTGATGTACTTCAAATATCTACATTAAATCTTTGCCCTGAACCACGCACTATCTCTCTATTTCTTTATGTAAGTGTAATAATAATAGGAAATTATTTATGTAAGCGTATCTTGGAAGAAGGCTCTCACTCAAACAAACTTCAATGAACAGAATGGCCTTCTGGATGCTGCTCAGTTTGTGTTGCAATTTCTCAACCGCTCGAGTGACTTTCTTTGTAGCAGCAGGTAAATCGTATAACAGCTGTCCAAAGTTCATTCCTTAACTTTTCGGTAGAACTCCACCATTTATCGAAAGGCGAATGAAGCCAGGGGTATATTTATGCCATATTTGTTGGGAGCAGAACATAAAATTTAGGCCAAAGGCCAAGCGCTGGGACCTATGAGGTTCTTCAGCGCTTAAACGGTTGTTTCGACAGTTTTAAAGAATCACATCGAAACAAGCAGGAGAGAAGAAAAGTCATTTTTCAAGGCAGTGTCTATCGTGAAGAGAAGTTTCCATAGTGCCATTCCCAGCAGTGTGTGGAAATATTCCCTGCTTGGTGAAACTATAAGAGCCTCAGGCAGAAACGGACCAGCTTCAATGGAAATTAAACAAGAAGTTGGAAACTCTGATCAAGGAGAGTGGTTGGACAAAGAATGCAAAAAAGACTGTGTAGTGAATTTATCAAGAAAAAGTATTAGTGAAGATGTTTTAAGCGCTTTGGGCTATGGGTTATCATTTGTAATTTCAACTAAGCCAACTGCATTATCTATGGCGTCATCTATTAATGCCTTTGAAAAATTCAGTAACCTTTGCCAACAACAATATGACACAATAAAAGGGCTCATATACTCAGCAATGAAATTTCCATATAAAATGAATTTCTCGGCACGTTATAGAAATGCCTTGGCCGAGTTGAAAAAGGATAAAACCATACATATAACTATGGCGGATAAGTCCAACACCGTAGTAATTACGGAGAGAGAAACCTTGCGCTTCTGGAAGTCCTGCTTGTGTTCGTCCTGTAGATGCATTCACTGTATTTATGACTGCTCTCCTTTTATATACAGAAGCCTTTATATCAGGAAATCTAGTTTATACTATGTACGCGCTATCCATTGTTAACTAACAACTAAAGTAATGCAAGATGAAAATTCACTCTTAACCCTATCTGGTGCAAGTGTTCAGATATGTGAGCTACCATGATGCAAACTAAGGATTCACTACCGATACATCATAAATGGTAACTTAGAGTTTAGTAACCGAGTGTTAATACAATATATCTGAAAGTTGCCCAGACGCCGTCATGCATGAACTTCCGTTGAAACTGACGACGTGGTTGACTTAGTATTGACGATTACATTACAATGGAAATAATAGGGAAACGAATGTGCGATCGTCTGTCGCTATATTCGGTTGCAACCTTTCTGAAAATCAACGTTTCCGATAATGCTGGCTCCTTTTGATAATTATTCAGACTATATTTCATCTGTAACAGTATGAATGTCTTTTTAGACATGAACCCTTACACCTACTCATCTAGATCATAAATAGGTCGAGCTGTATCGATGTATAATCTACCCATGCATGCACAAGAGAGACGAGATTGTACTGAACTCATGTCAAACGCACGAACGATGGGCTTTCAACGATTATGTTTTATTTCACTGGTACAGTCCAGGCTATATGTACACTTATGCCCATAAACAGTTCAGATCTCAAGATTTCGTTTTCATTCAAAATTGATTCTATATACAATTTCATTGCATGAATATGAAAATAATTTTTATAATGATACCAGTAATATCAACGTCCGTAATCATTAGAACGCGAAGCACTGACAAACGAACGATAGGCCTATACCAGACATTTGATTTTATTGGCCTTCTTTTAGGCACATTATCACTTCAAAGCAGTCAAAATGACTTGCTCATTGTAACCATTATCCATCCTATCTAAGACTCGTTCCAACGCCGTACATAAAAAAAAAATAATCTAGGCTAGCCTTTTATGCCGTACATAATATGTCATCAACAAAATGGATGGCGGAAACTCAATAAGATTTCAAACTTTTCCTCGATGAGTTATTTGCTAAAATACTCCCGAAATTGCCCAGTCACTGAGCAGTTCAAGTGATTTAAATGATCAAAAAATATTATGTAAAAAAATATGGCAAGTATTCTGAAAAGAAAATTGCAATACTATTGCCATGCATCGCCTTCCATCCGGTTTTGCTGTGGCTGTTCTATTCCCCTTCCCCAGACTGCCTCATGCCTCATAGACAACAATATTCCATGTTATTCCGAATATCACCCTTACTCACGTAATTTACATGCAAGAAATTATGAAAATACTGTACCTTTTATTCGCACTCGCACTTCCAGATGTCTTTTTATTCACCCACAATGAGACGAAACAATTATTGAAAGACCATCGTTCATGTGTTTGATCAAACGCTGACTATTTGAAACGAGCTCGTCTTTCGTGTGCTTGTACTGTTTTATTATCAATATAAATCAGAATGTTTATGATCTATATAAGAAGTTGTGAGGGCTCTTTGTATATATAAGCATTCAGATGTATTACGTAAGAAATGGTTTCCATCTTTATCACGAGGTAGCACTGAGTATGCTACGTTGGTGAGGGGATAGATGGCAAGGAATGGGATACAAAATTCAGGCCAAAGACCAAGCGCTGGGACCTAAGACGAGGTCATTCAGAGCTAAAAGGGGAAACTGAAGTAAAAGGTTTTAAAGATTAACAGGAGGAAAACCTCGCAGTTGCATTAGGAAACAACTGTAAGAAGAGGGTAGAAAATAAGATGGAAGAAAGAGAATATGAACGGAGGTACAGTATAATAGGAATAAAAGGAGTTGCAGCTTGGGGCCGAGGAGAGGCTGCAAAGAACCTTAAGTCATGCCTACAATGCACTGCGTGAGGTGCACTGAAAGCACTAACTCCCATAGGGGAAAATAAACATAAAGAGCAGAGAGGAATACGTGACAGCCCTAGACTAAAGACAAGACAGAAGCTATGTAGGCTACTAATTATAGCCCAGGTTACATGTAGACCTATGCCCACTAACTGTTCAGATCGCAAGATTTCCCTATCATTCAGAAATGACTCTATGTACAATTTCACTACATGAATATGAAAACAACCGTAATCACTAGAACTTGAAGCATGACAATGGACCGTAAGCCTAAACCAGATATTTGGTTTTACTGGCCTTCTATTAAGCATGTCACATGAATTTTGCATTGTGATATGGAGTGCAGAGTCTTGACAGAGCAGAGAAAGACACGCTAAATGATCAAGTGATGGTTGGGAATAATGGTAGCATGGTACAGAGAGGGCCATCACTGGCCAGTTCCCTTGACACAAGGAATCCATGTTTGCAGAACTTAAGGTTGAGATACGCTGGAAATAGTCACAAAGAAAACTATATGGTTGCACCAAAAATGAAACACGATTACTAAAACATAAACTGTAATAATCTTTGTCGATATTACATGAAGAACGATATTATATCCTCAGTAATAACTGTCGAAAACTCGGTAAAAAGAAAATGGGAATAATCTCGCTTACTGTATGTCTTAACGTCACAAGTGGGTGGGAAGAGTGTAGCTTACCTAGGCCTAATGGTGGTTATTTTATTGTACACTATTGAATGTATAAACTGATTTGGTACCTAGTGTTGGTTTAAACGAAGAAAGTGTAAGCTGGCGAAAAAATTAATCGTTATAATATCACTCATTTAAAGTTTATTTATGGTATCATGCACTGAACTCTGACGTAAACCAAACTGCAAATGTCCTTAGGCTAATAAGTACATTTTCTTAGACCTACATTTACAAATTCCGCTATGAAAATAGTAGTAACCCTTACAAATGCCAATAGTCTTGAAAATATAATAGTAATAGTAAGACCTTTAATTAATAGGCTACAATATCATAATGAAATGAAAAAGGAAAAAGGGGAGAAATTCCGTAAACACGCCAACAACAAAGCAGCCATTGGGTTGAAACGCTTAAGAGAGCTTTACAAAATGACACTTTTATAAGTCGTTGCCTGAAAAGTTCTGGAGAATTACAAATGTTTCTCGAGTTTCTAATGTGTGAAGAGGTTTGACAAGTTAATGATGAGCCTTCGGTGAAGGTATTTAGAAGGTTGCCAAGCGGTCTGACACGCAGTTGAAAGATAAAAAAGAAACTATTACCGATTGAATAACAACTGTAAACAAATACTCACCAAGAAGGTCCAAATTGAAACGAGGTAATAATGAATAATATACATCGTAAATCACAATGAATAATAAACACTCAACATTACAATGTTAACACAGCCCAAAATCATTATTAACAAGGTAGAGTCACGCGACCTCTGTAACTTCAGTGGCTTGCATGAACAACTTGGCATCATAGCCCGGGTCTCTCCTAACCACCCACACCGCCATTCGCGTCTCGGGGAGTGTTGACATCTCCAAGGTTGACATTGTGTTCTACATTGGAGCTGGCTGTTAAGCCCCGTGCACACTGCATCATGTATCAGCCACGTGATGCAGTAGTGGTGCTGAACAAAATTACTAGCGGCCAAACTGTACCGCAACACTGCTCACTTGTTCTCGCGCGCAAGCTGCTCAGTTGCAGTTCAGCTTTCATAATTAAGAATAGGTTCATCTTCTCAATAATAATAATAATAATAATAATAATAATAATAATAATAATAATAATGACTTTCAAGTCAATGGCCCCTTTGGTGGGCTTGTTCCATATGAATAGGGCTCATCTTCTCAATAATAATAATAATAATAATAATAATAATGAATTTCCAAGTCAATGGCCCCTATGGTGGGCTTGTTCCATATGAATGGTGTTCATCGTCTGAACAATAACGATAATAACTTCAAAAAACTATATTATATTATACCTTTACCGGATGGGAGAGCATTTTGATATACTTACCAAAACAATGATACAATCCGTCATATTGCAAACGCAAGATTTCTTCCAGAGCGCTCTGTAATATTTCTCTATAATTTTTCCTTTAACGGGTAATCACTGAATTGCGACTTTCCACCAAAAGTCGAATGAAACTGCCTTTTCATTTTCTCTGCCGTAATCTGATTGTTGTCCATTTTTGACGCTTTTTGATTTTTCTTTGTGAGATTAAGGTGACTTATCTCTCGTCATATTGATATTTTTTCTTTCATTTGCAAATCTCGTTTCGTGAAGCTGACGTGGATCAATGAGGTCATTTTGTACATTGGTATTGAAACTGGTGGGTCTCTCCCCAACCCGCCGCCCCTCTACCTGAGATTTGAAAATGAAAGAATATATATATATATATATATATATATATATATATATATATATATATATATATATATATATATATATATATATATAATGTTATATATGTATACATAATATATATATGTATACTATATATATATATATATATATATATATATATATATACATATATGTATAAATGTATATATAATATAATGTATATATATTGTCAGGCTCGTCCAGTTGTTGGATTGTTTCTTCGTAACAGCGTTGTTTCGGGGGTTTGGCTGATCTCTCGTGTTGGACGTGAAGAGATGAGGTTACGTTCCTCTTATCGTTTTCCTGCAAATCAGACAGGCTTTGGAAGGAAGAGCGACCGGTTCTCAACAGCTTTTGGTTGAGGATGTAGCAGCAGTTGGTTTAGAAATATCACTCTGGAGTCGGATATTTCGAAGTATCCCCTTGGAGTCGGAGATGGTCTTCAAGCGGCATGTGTTGGTTGCTGGCTTAGTTGCTAAGGAGGACAGCGGGATAAGTTCCAAGGTCGAGGGCTGACTAAACCATAGTCGCCAGTGTGGAAGAACGAATTCTTCGTTGGCAGCCTTATTGCTGTCACACCGTCTTGATCGAGGTCGCCCGGTGATGGAGGATCGGAGGTTGCTCGTCAATGTGCGGTGGTCGTCCTTGTGGATCTTTCGCTGTTACTCCAACGAAAGGCAGTCTATTATTCTGGGTGAGTTGTAGTTCACTGACAATTGTTATTGCTTTTATTTTGAAGGGCACGAGTAATAATTATTGGAGGGTTTTTGAGTATGTCATTGTGTTGAGCAAGAGTCTCAAGTGATTTATGATGTATTATTTTGAATGCCACTAGTGAGTTATGTTGAGCGAGTATGTCTCTTATTATTATTTTTGAGTGTTACCGCTATTATGCCTTATTGCCCTGTTTTGGTTATTGCCTCATTGTATTGCCCTATTTTGGCTATTTCCTCATTGTATTGCCCTATTTTGACTGCTGCTGTTAATATGTTAATTATGGTTACTTCACTAATGTGGCTTATTTATTATATTGAAGGTATTAATATTGAGCATTGTGGTTATTTTGCATATGGCACTGATTTTGGTAATTATTTTAATACTGAAGTGTTTATAGTAATGTACATTGTTTTGTGAAGTCGCTCTTCATTTCAGAACCTGCCTCAATGTTGTAAATATGTAAAGAATAAATTAGGTTTAAGGCTACATTGACTATTTTCTTTTACACCTCCTTTGGTTGTTGCGGACCACCAGTCTATTCCAGTCTCAATATAATGTATGGTTTAAGAGCCTAGTAGTCACATTGAAAAGTGACCATTATATTATATGTATATATATATATATAATATATATATATATATATATATATATATATATATATATATATATATACACACACACATTCAAACACGCCGAACAACATACATTGAATTATATAATTATACAAAGAAGATTTATACATGAACGTGTATACATAAACACACGTAAGTACTATTATTTCTATTTTCAACAAGCCACGGGGTGAGACTGCTACCCTCATACCTTCTACCAAGTAGCTGCAACGCACAGCAGTCTACCAGGTACATGGTTCACTGTTTAGGTATATTTAGGCAAAACTTATCAAAGTTGTTTTGGATTGATAGATAATAAATAATTAGATAAGATAGAATACAAAGATGAAGACGTGAATTAGTAAGAAATTGAATAAAGAACGGAATTAAGAGTATATATATATATATATATATATATATATATATATATATATATATATATATATATATATATATATAAACAAAATATGGAACTACGATTAAGAACAGATAAATAAGCGAATAAGCAAACTGAATAAAAACGGAATTAAAAGATAAGAGAGAAAAATAAATAAAAAAAATATATAAACAAACAATTAGGGATTTGGAGGCAAGCCAAATCATGCACTAATAATATAACCGCTTTTTGTTTGATAAGGCAGCTCTCGCCATCCACCTTCTTCAAGCAAGTCATGCAAGCACCTTGTCGAACGCTGACCGACTGTGCCTTCGTTTTCTGGCAAGTTCTGTCGTTTTCTGACAAGATCTGTCGCCACTGGTGCTCAATTTTAAGTGGTTTTCAACTTACTGAATGCGACATATGATCTTGCATTTAAAGAAACATTACTGTAGGCATTACTTGAGGTTCTTTGCAGAGTCCCTTCGGCACCAAGTTGCAACCTCTTTCATCATTCTTTTACTGCACCTCCGTTCATATTCTCGTTCTTCCATCTGACTTTCCACCCTCTCTAGTGCAACTGTGATGTTTTCCCTCCTGTTACACCTTTCAAACATTCTTACTATCAATTTCTCTTTCAGCGCTGAATGACCACGTAGGTCCCAGTGCTTGGCCTTTGGCCTAAATTCTATATTCTATTTTATTCTATTTTATATTCTGAAGATCAATTGCTTTACTTATCTCCCGGGCGATAAGAAGCTGGACTTGCAAAAACAATACAAATATCATCCAATTCCTACATATTTCGATTTATATTCTCTACAAAAGACACCGTACTGAATTCAGCATTTTGGCGGGCTTTAGTCATTTACAAAAACAATACAAGTATCACTATATTCCTACATATTTCGATTTATAATCTATACAAAAAACATCGTACTTGATTCAGCATTTGAGACAGGCTTAAATAATTTACAAAAACAATACATATATCATTAAATATCTACATATTTGAACTTATATTCCCTACAAAAAACATCGTACTGAATATAGCATTTTAGGCGGGCTTAAATCATTTGCAAAAACAATACAAATATCATCACATATCTACATATTTGAACTTATAATCTTTACAAAAGACATCGTACTGAATTCAGCATTTTAGTCGGACTTAAATCATTTGCAAAAACGATACAAATATCACCAAATTCCTACATATTTCGATTTATATTCTCTACAAAAGACATTGGAAATCATTCTAAAACAAGTATTTCAGGTCAGGGCGAGTCAGGAACGCCATATAATGTATATGTCCAAAGCGACTGCTTGAAATGGATTTAATTCTGATGGGTATTTTTCAAGTGGAGCTTTAAGATTTACGTTACCCTTATTTCTATTACAAACTACACAGTTCTGTACAAAGTTTTTGGCATCTTCACTAAAATGTGGCCAAAAATAATTTCTGGTTATGATTCTGCTGGTCTTTTTAATTCCTGGATGTCCTGCTAACTTATATGAGTGTGTTAGTTCTAAAACTTCTCTGATTAATGCTTTTGGGATGTATAGACCAGAACAACCATTCTTCTCTGTTGGCCTTTTATACAACAGTCCATTTATTAATTCAAAATCAGGTTTTAAAGATTCATCTGTCATTAACTATCCTACTATCTGTCTGATTTCTGCATCATTTTCTTGTTGTATTTTCACTCTTCCTCGATCTAAATCTACTACCTGACAACTAAAGCAAAAGCTATTAGTGGTAATGCATTTTTCTGTTTCTTCTTGAGATCTGGATAATGCATCTGCTAAGGTGTTAAAGTTCCCTGGAATATATCTGAACTCTGGGGCAAATTCTAATACACTAATGAACCATCTATTGAACCTCATGTTGTTGGTAAAGGCTCTCTTTTTAAATAAGTCACAAATGGGTTTGTGATCAGTAACCACATTAACCTTATGACCTAAGAGTATGTGTCTAAATTTCTTTAAACCCCAATATAGAGCTAAACATTCTCTTTCTATGGTATTGTAGTTTCTTTCTGCTGGATTTGAAACTCTACTAGCATAATATACTGCTCTCATTCTAGTTTTTGCCTTTTGTAACAGTACAGCTCCTAGTCCTGTACTTGAGGCATCACAGGCTAAGTAGAAGTCTTTGGAAAAATCTGGATAAACTAGAACAGGGTTCCTGGTCATTTTGCTCTCTAGTGTTTGATAAAAGACTTAAGAAAAACAAACATTACAATAGGAGGTAAGAATGATTTTGGTGATACAGAAACTGATTTAGTCAGTTTAAGACATGTGTTAAATTACTTGTCACTTGGAACCATGTACAACGCACTTGGAGAAAAAGAAAAGAAGGCTTTCAAGAAAGTAAAAATTGACCCTAAAAGTGATAGCCTCACCGCTTTACTAGCCATGAGACAAGAAATTCAGAAGAAAGAAATAGATTTTTCTAAGGAATTTGTAGGTAACAGAAACACTAAATGAAAGGAAAGGCATATAAAAGAAATAACATGTACAAGAGTTATTCAGGACAGATAGGGAATAGACAAACTTCCTTTCAAAGGAACTATGCACAAAATACTCGAAGAAAGTGGAATCCAAACCAGAAAAGAAGACAGAATGCATCGAGGGATGGACAATTCCATGGTCCACCCATGAGATATCATACTAGTCAATATCCAAACATGAACAATAATATTCAAAACCTGAGAATTATACAGCTCAAGGGGCTAGACCAAAAATAACATGTGAAAACTGCGGGTATACAAATCATTCCACTAATGAATGCAGAAACCTAAAATCTGTACAGTTTGCAAAAAGATCGGGCATTTAACTAAGTACTGTTGGTTCAATGATAAGGATGCCCATAAAGAGTGTCGCCCGAAAATAAATAAAGCATCTAACCAGTGACAATTAACCCCTCTACAGAGAAAAGAAAGTGAACCACTTCGAGATGAAAGAGAAAAAGAAGAAAACGTCACAATGGGAAATGAAGGTTCATCCGCATTTTCCTATTTACACAGCAAGGAAGTAATATTTTCCATGAAAGAGGAAAGAATAAATAGAAAGTATCTGCCTACAGTAAAAATTCCAATAAATGGAAAGATATGCACAGTACTCATGGATTCAGGTGGCACTGGAAATATAATTGATAAAATAACTTTAACTAGATATTTAGGCATTGCAGAAACTCAGATTCAGAGTCAAAGTAAAGTAATAGAAGGAGTATCAGGGAAACCAATTAAAAGTCTAGGGAATGTGAACCTAGAAACTGATATATTATCACACAAATATATTGAAAATTTCCTAGTCTTAGAAGACAGATTTTTTCCCCCACAAGTATTGTTTTCCCTTAAATCAATGAGGAGATGTGGAATGATATGGGATTGTAGTGAAGGCAAGATTATCCTGAAACAAGACAGTCAGAAGAGCGTATGTTTTACACTTGACGAAGAAAAGTTTCACCCAAATCTGATCAATTTGTCTGAGACAGTTTCGACAAGCGAAATGAACATACAGGAAAGACAGATAAGTAGCAATAGCAAGAGAGATAAAAGGAAAATAGATAGAAAAGAGGAATTCCCACGATCCCAGAATACAGAATTGTTGAGAAGTGCACATCTCAACAATACACATATAGATGATATATACTCCAATATCAACAATTACTCAGATATGAATACTGGCGATCACCAAAACACTGAACTCACGAAAATCAAGGCGCCTGTACTTATGATTGTAGCAATGTAGTAATGAATTATGAAGGAAAAATACTAAATGAAGTATTACTTATAAATAAATTAAATAGATCCGAACTCAATAGCATAATAGAAGTAACAGAAGAAACCACTGGAGATGCAGAACTTTGTTATTTTTTAGACACAAAAGAAGAAGAAATATGTTGCGTTAGCACAGCTGATGACAATAAAATACAATTTATACTAAACAAAGATATATTTGAGATCAAAAGCAGATGTAAGGGTAAGGATATTCTATTACTGAATGAAGAATTACCAGATTTTGTCAGAATGGATAACTCACTCGTCCATATGAATGGTGGTAATTGCAAAGTTTATGTACAAAACTATTCAGACAACAGACTAACCTTATAAGCAGGTATTGTCTTTTGCATAGGAATTCCCATTAACAATCCTTTAATAACAGTAGAAGAAAAAGCATTTTTCTCTATAACTGGCCAAAAATCTCAAATAAGTTCAGAAGTAAACAAAACAGATTTTCTGGAAAATAGACACAAGTTAATTCAGGTGTTAGAAAAATACAGAAATGTAATAGCTATAGAAGGAGATAAACTAGGAAGGACAAATGTTCTACAACATAGAATTTTGTTAGATGATGGAGCCAAGCCATTTTTTACTCCTAATTACAGGTTACCAATAAGCCAGAGACTCATAGTCGACAAGCTGATAGAGGAAATGAAAGAAGATGGAGTAGTAATTTCTTCTAAATCTCCTTATAATTCACCAATGTTACTTGTTCCAAAGAAAGATGGTAGTTGGAGACTTGTAATAGATTACAGGAAGTTAAATTCCAACACAATTCCAGATAGAATGCCTATGCCAGTAATCCAAGACATGTTAGCTCAATTAGGAGAGGCCAAAATATTTTCATGATTAGATTTGCTTAGTGGATATTGGCAAGTACCTCTAGATGAAGAATCGAAACCATTCACAGCCTTCAGCGCACATAAAGAACATTTACAGTTTGAAGTAATGCCATTTGGACTAACATCAGCCCCATTAACATTTGTCAGATTAATGCTACAAATTCTAGGGGACATAGAGAATGTTGTAGTATACTTAGACGATGTAATCATTTTTAGCAAAGACTTAGAAAGTCACCTCAGAACATTAGAAATGGTCCTAGAGAGGTTAAGAATTGCAGGACTAAATATAAAATTAAAGAAATGTCAATTCCTGATGAAATCCTTAGAACACTTGGGTCATGTAATTAGTGAAGATGGATACGCATTAAAGGCAATAGTTGATTACTTTAATAAAGCATTAAGAAGGTTCCTAGGTTTAGGTTATTATAGACCTTTTATAAACCTATAGCCAAAAAACCTTTAACAGAACTTACCAAAAAGATATTAATTATGAATGGAAGGATGAACAAGAATCAGCCTTTCAAACACTAAAGAGCAAAATGACCAGGAACCCTGTTCTAGTTTATCCAGATTTTTCCAAAGACTTCTACTTAGCTTGTGATGCTTCAAGTACAGGACTAGGAGCTGTATTGTTACAAAAGGCAAGGAATCTTGTGATCAGAAAAGTACAAGAGGTTTTGACAGAATTAAGAGGAAACAATAATTGATAGTTGATGTTAACATCATGTATACAGTATATTAATATTGTTTTTTTTTTTTCATGCAAATGAAGTACTGTACTTTTATTGTGTTTGTTTATATTTTAGCGTGATGCTTTAATACACATATATTTTTTACTCCAGAGTTGGAGAAGCATTTTTGTTATGTCATTTTATTAACAGTTGAATTTTTTTAATGTTATATGCATTTTGTTGTTTAAAATTGAGGACAATGTTTGGTAGGTGACCGAGTGATGTAATGTAAGGATATAACTAGAAATTCTGAATAAAGGGACAAAGAGAGAGAAACCTTTCAGTGATAGACATTGATAGATAGAGAGAGATTTTAAGAAACGAACAGAGAGAGAGAGAGAGAGAGAGAGAGAGAGAGAGAGAGAGAGAGAGAGAGAGAGAGAGAGAGAGAGAGAGAGAGAGAGAGGAAAAGGAATAAGTTTGGAGTTTTGACTGTAATTTCATGACAAAGCTAGACCTGAATGCTTATTCACCTTGTATCGAGGCCAACAAAGGTGTTGTGTTTTAAACGTTGGGTTCAGTGATGTTTTAGAACATAAAGCAAAACACGAAGTGTATCGTGGTTACAAAGCCATTATGACTGCTCTTAATCGAGTTCGTAATCACGACGAATTCATAACAAAAACGTATGGTTACCTTAGTGGGATAAACAGCCACCGGAAATTATAAGTTTCGGTGACGTCAAAGCGACCCCTTTTTGAAGGCGGTGCTTTTTCCAGAAGTCCACCCAAAATGGGCTGTCTTTAGATTAGCCTAACCAATTAGGCGTCTACAGGGTCGGACCAAAACCAAGATTCCGCCTACAGAGGGGCGGGACAAAAACTTCCAAAATTCCTTATCAAGTCCAGTTGAGAAGCAGAGAAACATAGAAGAAGCAAGAGAAGTAAGGACAGCAGAGAGGGTAGCAGAGAAGCAGAGGGTGGGGTTGTAAACCTCACTAACTGTGGGTTGATAGAAGAAGGCAGACTCACATTTGACGCTCACCGTAACTTTGCACTGCAGTTCATTTGTATACTACTGTAACTTTAATATTGTGTTAATGAAGCAAAGAAAACTACATTGTGTCTTCGTCAAACCTCCTGAAATAAAAATACGCTACTACATAACAAAGCCAGAACGATAAGCATCTCTAAAGACAGTAAACCTTCTTAACTTGACAAAGCACAGCAGATAGAAGAATAAATAAAGAAAAATACATCACATTCTTTACAAAAAACATCGTACTGAATACAGCATTTTAGGCGGGCTTAAATCATTTGCAAAATCAATACAAATATCATCACATATCTACATATTTGAACTTATAATCTATACAAAAGACATCGTACTGAATTCAGCATTTTAGCCGGACTTGAATCATTTGCAAAAACAATACAAATATCACCAAATTCCTACATATTTCGATTTATATTCTCTACAAAAGACATTGGAAATCATTCTAAAACAAGTATTTCAGGTCAAGGCGAGTCAGGAACGCCATATAATGCCGTTTCGGGAGCTTGTACTGTACATGTCTAGCTAGAGAAAAAACATGAGAAGCATTACAATGGCTTGAGAAAAAATGAGAAGCATTACAAAAATGGGAGTTGTCTTAAGCATCTTGTGGGGGGAAAGTGTTCGGTTTTATTCCCCAATGACAGTAAAATATGCTTTTCAAGGTTGCCTCAGTGCTTTATGGCATGTTTCAGAATGCGTATAGTGTCTCTTTTTCTTTCTCGAGGTGAATGCAGTAAGTAGTGATGAGTGTGTATGTATGTATGCATGTATGTGTATATATATACCATATATCCATATCCATCTATATACACACACACACACACACACACACACACATATATATATATATATATATATATATATATATATATATATATATATATATATATATATATATATATATATATATATATATATATATATATTTTTTTTTTTTCCTGGATAATCTGGTTTGAGATATTTTCTGTGAGACAGATAGCGACAGATACAGATACTTTGGCCTTGTGATTCTGTCTTATTGGGTCCAGGGGAACATAAAACAAGAGGAAAAAAAGGGTGAATTTCATATGAGCTTAAGGCCCTTACTACTGAAGGGAAATATTACGTAAACACATGGGTAAACTTACAGGAGTATATTTACATAAAGAACATTAGTACGGGGAAGAGAAATGCAATTAAATTATTGATCCTGAAGGGGATTCCTATGGGATGAATGAAACTGGGGGATTCCAGACACAGTCTGAGAAGATTCCACGCTATAGGATCCCTCTGAAATGAGAGATACACAAATTATACGCCAGTAATGAAAACAGACAAAAGGATAATGAATTCGAAGCTGCACTGAGGGTGCCAATGGGCTTCGATGAATTAATAATGGCTTAGCACTGCCGACACTCGAGTAGCACGGAAATTTGACAAGAGATTTGGTGATTACTGGCACTCTAATTAAGTACATTTTACGAGGAAAAGCGTGACTGAATGGACGTCTTTCAGAGCACTTTACCGTAAGGGAGATTTGGTTCCAGCGCAGAAGGCAGTCCATGGATGACTTCCGATTTCCGAGGGCGAATGAGATCTTCCACGTGGTAGGATGCAGGGGCTTCAACGTGGGAACTTCAAGAAGCACCAGGCAATGGAGTGGGTCATCAGTCAGGCCAGCATCGAAGGGAACACGTGGTTGGCGGTTGAAGTGCACAAAGGAAAAGTATACTTTGAAAGGCCACGTGGTTAGGGGCTAAGGGCATCGTCGGGCCAGGGGCATGGTGGTGGTTGTGGTATCGTCTTTACACCCGGTCGTCCAGCGCGGATCTGAGGCCGAGCTCTGGTCTGCTGGTTGCTTTTATCCCCTCTCCTATGGGGCAGGGGGCACGTCCAGGCACATAGGGAGCTGAGTCATTTTCAGCTGTTGTCCACGGCTGGGGCGGGGGTTGCCTGTAAAGAAGCAGCCAGACAGATTCACTTTTGACTCGAATAAGGAATTATCTACTTAAAGGGAGTGGCCTACAATCAGTTTTAATCCCTTGTATTCTGACTGTGCGAACCCCTTGTCCAGCTCAGGCTGATAGATAGGTCGGCACGCATGTCGATAGACAGATATGTCTATCGATCGATCGGCAGACATGAAACAAAAAGAAAGGGAGCAATTTGCTAGCGAATTCTTGCTAATCATAATAATATATATTTTATATATATGTATTATATGCATATTTTGGTGAATAACTTTGCCAAGTGATAATAATTGCAATTATGCAAACTCAGTTACTTTGATTAAAGATAATAAACCTAAGTAAGGGGTTTGGCGGGTGGTGGAGAGTGAGCTACCAGCACTGGAGCTGAGCGGACATCCTTCCACTCTGACTGATGATGCATCACTGAGCGGACTTTTGAAATCGCTCCGGCCCATCAACACGTTGGTGATGCGGCTTCGTGTTGAAAAAGTGGTTTTTCAACACATCCGTTCAACACTGCGTGCATCATGATGCATAGTGTATACGGGGCTCTATAGGCGACTTAATTAAGATGGTTACAAAGAGTTTTTATTTTGATTTTTTGTTCTTTAGGGGAAATAGGAGACTCATGGACGTGTTTCACAAGTAATATTGTAGCTACTATTGATGTTGCTATTGCAATTTGGATCATTATGATTGTTTTATGTAAACATTAATGCGTAAACTGGAGAGGAGTTACGAGTAGTGTGAATGAAAATAATGAAAGTGCTAAAACGATGAATGTAACTTAAGAGTAGGCCCTATATTCTTATTTAAATGAAGACATTTATATATATATATTTTTACAATTTCCCCTGGGTTTATATGATTTCTAGAGATTTTTAAAGGCCAGCAACGGAAACTTTATTTATTTTGCCTTGAAGTTCTGACTTTATGCAAAGGGAAATCGTAAAAAAAAAGGAAAAAGGGACGATTTCATGAGCTTAGGGCTCTACTTTATAAGGGAATGTTACGTAAACACTTGGGACAAAATAAGAAATTATATTTGCAAATAAAAGCATTAAAAGGGAAAATGGATAATTGAGTAATTAAAAGGCTTGCAATGCCTGAAGATCTTCCTACTGGAGTCTTGAATAATGGCAGAGCACAGTCCAAGATGAGTCCACTGCAAACAGGTCCCTCTGCAAGAGAGATTTACACATTACACGCCAGCAAAAGAAAAATATAACACATAAAATGACTCAAGTCTGCACTGAGGGTGCCACGGACTCGAGGAATAAATGAACACTTTACACTGGAACACTAAACACTGCAAAAGGCATTGAACAAATGGCACAAGAATGAGAAAACAATACTGGTATTTGATAAACACTTCTAAAGGGCAAACTGCCGTGACTGAAAAGGCCTCCACTCGTACTTTACCTTAGGGGGAGTGGGGCTCTGGTGTAGAATGACGACGGGCAATCACACACGTGGCACTGTACACAGATTCCTTGGAAGGTCCATTCGAGGGTGACTGCAGGACTGGGTCCGCCGTTTGAGGAGGACTGTAGAACTGGGTCTGAGTTGGAGGTGGACTGTATATCAGGGCCTGAGTTCGAGGAGGACTGTAGTACTGGGTCTGCGTCAGGAGTCTGGTGTGGACATCTGGGTGGAAGGGGGGGTGACCTCTCAGTGATTCATATCACTCATCCATGTGTGTATGGCTACCTGCAAAGATGTCTCCTTCCAAGGTCCTTTTAAGGCCTCTGTCCACAGTAGAGGCCCCAGTGATGGGCCCATGTGGTAGCGGGCTACAGATGTGTCACTCGTCCAGGTGTTCCTGGCCATCTGCTTGTATTCCCCAAGGTATTCCTATGGAAGGACAATCCAGCCAGCTCAATCTGTATTCAGAATGGTTTTCTTAAGTAGCTTAGTTGAACTAAGCTGCTCAAGGGAGTGACCCTCAGCCTCTCATCCTTGACCCTATTGACCGTGCCTTCTGAATGACTGTCCCAGGTAAGAAAAGGGACAGATGGGAATGTTGATAATTTTAATGTGTTGGTGACTAGGTCAATTGGGGTAGCCTGTGCAGCAACGAATTTACCCTCAATAGCTTAAGGCAACTACAGGCCGGCTTTCAGCGATTACTTTACTTTCGATGAATTCAAGGGTAAACTAAGGAAAGCTGAATGGCAGCTATGCTACGACTTCTTGATAATTATAATAATATACATACACATACATATACATATATATTATATATATATATATATATATATATATATATATATATATATATATATATATATATATATATATATGAAATTATTATCATATATATATATATATATATATATATATATATATATATATGAAATTTTTATCACACCGTGATTTATATACATTCATGAAGCTACAAATGTTGTTTAAAATCAAATTCATGCTACCTCAGGAATATCCCTGATGGGGAATGATCACCGAAGGAGAATTTATCAGTGATAAATGGATCGGTAGTGCCGGGTCTCGATCCCACGACACAGTTTCCTTCCAACAACTCCAGTCGACGGTCTACCCTCTGAGCTATCAAGAGAGGTATAAGTAAATGCCGAATCTGCTGTACTTGTTTACCCGTCAAGAACGGGGAAATTATACTTATCT
This sequence comes from Macrobrachium rosenbergii, assembly GCF_040412425.1. Classification (NCBI taxonomy): domain Eukaryota; kingdom Metazoa; phylum Arthropoda; class Malacostraca; order Decapoda; family Palaemonidae; genus Macrobrachium; species Macrobrachium rosenbergii. The sequence continues at coordinate 68,877,006 of NC_089745.1, forward strand.
TCGGCATTAACCCACTTCCACCATGACAGTTCATTGGTACATTTGGAAGATGCAGCTCTTATTATGAAATTTTTATCACACCAGTAGCACCGATCCATTTATTACTTATAAATTCCCCTTCGGTGATCATTCTCCATCGGGGATATTCCAGAGGTAGCGTGAATTTGATATTAAACGACATTTGTAGCTTCATGAATGTATATAAATCACAGTGTGATAAAAATTTCATAATAAGAGCTGCGTGTTCCAAACGTACCAATAAACTGTCATGGCAGAGGTTGGTTAATGCCAAAGTTAAGCATAATCTCCCCGTTCTCGACGGGTAAACAAGTACAGCAGATTCGGCATTTACTTATACCTCTCTTGATAGCTCAGTGGGTAGACCATCGACTGGAGTTGTTGGACGGAAACTGTGTCGTGGGATCGAGACCAGGCAGTACCGATCCATTTATCACTTATAAATTCCCTTTCCCCTTCGGTTATCATTCCCCATCGGGGATATGCCTGAGGTAGCGTGAATTTGATATTAAACAACATTTGTAGCTTCATGAATGCATATTATATCTATATATATATATATATATATATATATATATATATATATATATATATATATATATATATATATATATATTCCTTCAACGACTCTGAGACAAAACATCCATAAGCGGAATGCTTGATTATGCGACAAAACAGCTTGTCCCAAAAGAGCTAGTGGGACAAGGTAGCTAGTTAAATTTGTATTACACACGCGGTAATTACATATGTCTTTTTTTTTCAATTATCACACCTGGCAACTCTAACATAATTAAAAATATTTACCTGAAGGTTTTAAAACATTTACTATAGGGTACAATAAAGAAAACATTTTACTTCATGATGATGCCAGTGATTCCCATGAAATGCTAATATTCACAAGTCAAACCATGCTAGACCAACTTGCAACTACTACACACTCAACGTGCTACGGTACATTCAGAATGGTTCCACAATCATTTTATCAACTATATACGTTCCACGCTATTAAAAGTGAATATCTATTTTCATGTGTTTCCATCTTTCTGAAAAACGAAACAAAGGAAATTTATAAAAAAACGTCTCGAATTTTGAAACGGGAGCACAATTACTACAGATTTTGGGAAACCGGCGATGGATGTTTTCAAATTAGTTTTTCAAAATGTAGAGATACTACACAGATGTTTCTTTCATCTTTCACAAGCAATCTGGAGGAAAGTTCAAAGTATTGGTCTAGTAGACAGTTATGTAACTGATACTAACTCTCGCCATTATTACAAATTGCTTGCTGCATTAGCATTCTTACCCCCAAATGACATAACCCAAGCATTTGAAGGAGTGCTGGAAACACTGGAGGATCTTCAAATGGGGCAAGAAGTGGAAGAAATATGCTGTTATTTTGAAGATAAATACATTTTTTTGTTTTTTAAATAAAAAAACGAGGTTTTTAAACGTATTTTTTTGTTCTACTAATACTAGCGATTTTAGTACTAGCACTTATGTCTTACGCCGCACTATTATTGCACTCTTATGTAGCACCATCAATTGAAAAATGATAAGACAACTCTGGAATGGTGAAAACATCCTGATGTTAATAATGATCTTACTGTGAAAGAAGGAAATCTTCACTCCAAAAATTAGTGCAGTAATAGTATAAATAAAGTAGATTCAAAGACTACAAACAAAACCGTTAATCAAAACGAAATTGATGAGGCAAAGGATGAAGAAAAAAAAAAGGTACTGTAGCATATAAACACACAAAAAAATGTATAATGTGTTAAAATCCAGCTCTTATGGCGCACTAGTTATTTTGGCTTACCTCTTTTGGACTTCACCCTGTTTTTATATAAATCCGGGTGTGTTTGATAACAATATTAGTAGTAAGTGTTGTGACACAAAGTGTGCCTTATCCCAAAAGATTACATTTCTGCCTCTCCTAGAAGCTCATATCTACTGTATATCCAGTGGCAGCGTATTGTACACCTTTGAAAATATTATCGTAGAAAACACACTCATAACAAGAAAAAGGAAGTGAAAAATGCGCGGAAGTTTCTTCGACGCAATCTAGTTTTCTGTACAGCGTATAATCAAGGCCACCGAAAATAGATCTATCTTTCGGTGGTCTCGGTATAATACTGTATGAGCCGCGGTCCGTGAAACTTTAACCATGGCCCGGTGGTGACCTATCCTATATCGTTGCCAGAAGCACGATTACGGCAAACTTAAATAAAATAAAGGGTGGATGATCAACATAACAATTTGCAGCCCTTTAGCCTCAGTAGTTTTTAAGATCTGATGGCGAACAGAAAAAAGTGCAGACTGACAGACAAACCGGCACAATAATTTTCTTTTACAGAAAATTAGGAAGATAAATCAAAACACATAACATAGTACTGTACTATTAGGAAAGCAATGCCTCAGAATGGCAAATGTATCCTTTCTGAAGGAATTCTTGTGAGAGAAAATGTCTCGTATGGTTATATGAGACAGAATATCTCCTTAGAGGTTAAGGCTGGCGGCAGTTTGAGAGAGGAACTTAGTGTCTCATCACAGATTCCCAAAAACCTTGCTAGAAGACATTTTAGGTTGGAAATGTCCCTCTAAAGGTTCCCTGAAACTTGGCACAGAAAATTAGGCCTGCAAGCATTCCGGGTGAAGCCCAAAGGAGCTGGTTCCAACTGATATATGAAATACAAAAGCTCCAAACCGGAAGGGAAGCTACATTAGAAGACGGAAAGGTATGAATAATGTTTAGCCTAGGCTAATCTCTCTCTCTCTCTCTCATACATGACTCTATGACAGTTTATAAGGCAATATTTTTGGCATTTCAGTTACCAAAGAAAAAACAAACAAACGTTATTCACTAAACAAAAACACAGGCTGTACGTTTTACCATTTGTATGCATAAAGAATAAACAGAGGAAGGGAAGTACACAGAAATACAACTGGCTAACACTCAGCAAACAAAAATAAAAGTTTTCTGGAAGGTCCCAGAATGGAACCCTTGAGTGCCAAGACATGGGATAGAGAGAAATTTTGAACTACAGGAAGTATATAACATAACAAGAGGAGAATAAATGTTAAAGCAGATAAAGATGTGTCTAGGGATGAAGATAAATAATGAACCGGAATAAAATAATTTCTTAGGACGTGAGGTAAAGTATAATGGCTTGTGGAAACATGGAAAGAGAGAGAGAGAGAGAGAGAGAGAGAGAGAGAGAGAGAGAGAGAGAGAGAGAGAGAGAGAGAGAGAGAGAGAGATTGGGGTGGGGGAACCCAGTCACAATGTGAAGACTGTGACTGGGGTTAGATGATTCTCAGCAGACCACAAATGGATTCTTTCTCATACACAAATAAAAATGTATTAGCGTGTATGAAGGAAGTCTTCATGTCAGTGAAAATGAAGGGGAGAATCATTTATCAATTATTCTTCTTGCATTTTAATACATTTCTATCTGTTTATTAATTTTTCTTTTTTTTTTTTATAAGTGAGATCTCTTCTTTCTTTATCTCACTACTTCCTCTTACTTCTTCATAATGAACACCACACGGGAATGCCCCACCTGCATAATGCTACAGAACTCGAGGCGGAGATTGACCTTTGCGCCACCTACCTGGATGCCAAGGCGTAATTCCCTGAGGTTATAAATGGACCATGCAAGAGCAGTCAGAGAGAAAAGCGCTCAGAACTCCACCAAGGACAGAAGTCCTTATTTCTGCTTGTCCCTTGCGCTTCACCGGCACCCCGCCCTGTTCGACCTCAAGGTTCGGACGAGTTCTCTTTGAAGTGACATCCCTTCATTTCCCTTCCTCCAGTGCCAGCGTCCCTATTGGACGAGGAGATCGTCACCATGACGAAGGTAATGTACCAGAATAAGGTTTCTTAGTCAGTCACGACCCTGTTATTTTCTGTCTGATTTATTTTCTTTCCACTGTGCGATCACCTCCAGTAATTTGTGTTGAAGCATGAAGTGTTAATGTAATTATGCATTTAGTGTTGAACTGAGTTATTTGGCTCCATTTGTGTATTGCCTCAGTTCCCTTTGAGCATCTTATTATTCTTGCAAGTAACTGTTTTGCATCTCTTGAAGATCGGCCTTGGCTGTGGAACCACTCTTGGCTCTATCCCCATGTGCAGTGGCCTTATGCCACCCCTTAATCTACCCCTCTGCTAAGTCCCTGTTATGAAGACATCATTGTCGTGGAATACTTCTTCTGTGCAGAATTTATTCATTTAGCAGGACCCTGCTATTGTCTGGCCGTAACCCTTCATTCTTCTAATCTGTGGTAAAGTAAATATAATTAATTAAGAGGACACTTGAGTTTACAGAATCTTCTCTCACATGAAGAAGGCCCTAAGACAACAGTATTTCTTTGGTTTATTCGTCTGCGGAGTTGCCTTAATCAGTCTATTTAGTCAGATGTTTATGTAAAATACAGTAGATTTCTTGATAATGTAAAGAACTCCCTGTGACGATCCGTTGCCGCCCAGAATTCAGTAAGTGTCGAAGGCTAATACGTAATATTGTCGAACCTTGCCAGCATGCGTGCAAGTTGCAGTTACAACTTATCACCGGAATAGCATGGTTAGAGACAACCATGGTATCGTAACCCCTCCCTTTTAAGCACATGAGAAGAGCAGTCCCACAGCGTAAGTACAAGTTCCGAAATAATTTGTTTAGGTTTATGCTAGGTGCGAAAAGTGACTGCAATCAGTGTTAGGTAATTGATTGACCATAAGCATGCCAATTTAATTCACGAAAAGAGGGAGCATATTAACCATTCTACGAGATTTTTGTGCTATCGCATGTTAGCTGCATGTTTTAAGAATAGGAAGCTGGGGGGAAACTCAGTCAATAATAAAAGGAATAGTGCCTTTATTCCTTCGTCCACTAGATAAGGACAGTTTGAATGTCCCAAATTCCTAGATAGGCACATTGTGTAGGCGACAACCAGGACTTTGACTCCAGCTGTTTTTGTATCGCTAGATTTATCCACTCTCTCTGTCTCTCTCTCTCTCACTTGATCGATAGCTAAAGCTAGGAAGTATTTAGGAATCTAAATTTCCCCTCTCCAGTCGAGAGAGTAGTAAATTCCGACCCGGAATCTTCAATTCCAGGCCACGTGGCCCCATCCCTAACTGTCCACCATCTTTAATTTTGAGTTCCATTAAAAATCCCGTTGTTACAAAGGACGCATGCTCTCCATTCACATATAAACCCCTTTCTTTCGCTTGCTAAATTTTATCCATATGTCCGTGCAGATCGCCCCATTTTTGAGAAGAAAAAATTTTTAATTCTTTAATTGAGTCGGATATTCCTCTGTGAGCCTGCAGTATTCCTATAAATTTATTTATTGAAGAATTTCATTCTCATTCATTACTGTGGGGAAGCCTCCGAGCGTGGGAAAAGGGGTTGACCAGGCAAACTCAGACAAGCTGTCAAGAGTCCCCCACCCCCACCCACCTGACTCATTCATTGACGGCAGATGTCACAAGACCAGAAGTAAACATTACAGTACTATTATTGGTCACAAGCGAGCTAAGGTTTGTTTTGATAACGGAGAATAACAATTTTTTTCCTTCCACATGCATAACCTTTTGGCAGTCCGGACTGCCCGTACATAATAAGTTTAAGCATTTTTGTCTTACCCCTGTGCATTGGAAATTTTAATATTCAACAGGATCGATGTACTGTTCTCATCACACCACATGTAAATTATTTTGACAGGGCAAGGAAATTTCCTTTGCACACCATAAGTGTATAACCCTATAAGCCTTTTGTTAGTTCTGAAGTGTCTCTCCACAAATAAAAATATACATAAAGGCTTATGTTAGCTTGGGTTAATTTTCGTTCATTACGAATGGCTGAGTCTCAGTCTGATTCAGACATACTAATTTTCGTTCATTATGAACGGCTGAGTCTCAGTCTTATTCAGACCTAATTTTCGTTCTTTACAAACGACTGAGTCTTAGTCTTATTCAGACATTAACTTCGTTCATTATGAAATTTGAGTCTTTCGAGACACCCTGAAATTTGAGTCTTATTCAGACATTAATTTTCGTTCATCACGAATAATTGAGTCTATTCAGACACCCTGAATCTGTCCATTCCGAACAATATTGAGTCTCTTCAGACATACTGAACCTGTTCACTCGAACAACCCTGAGTCTTTTAAACATATTGAAACTAGTTAATCATGAACGAATTTGAGTTTTACGAGACACCCTGAGTCTTTTTCAGACATCCTGAGTCTTTTGAGACACCCTGAAACTTAAGTCTTTACAGATATATTGATTACCTAAAGAGTCACGCCCATATAAGCATTATCTTAAGATGTCTACGACATCCAGAGCCCAGCAAAATGAGGACTTCAAGTTCTGCATGTCTGCTGGAAAGGACATGGGACTGTCAGGACTAGCCCTGAAATATTGGGTCTAAGAGAGAGTGGATGATACCAAGGTGGAAAGAAAGGCAGAAAGAATAGCCCAGGAGAAACGAGAAGAGACAGAAAGGCAGGAGAAGGAGAAAAAAAGAACAGCCCAGGAGAAACAAGAAGAGGCAGAAAGGCAGGAGAAGGAGAAAGAAAGGCAGAAGGAGGAAGAAAGAATAGCCCAGGAGAAATGAGAAGAGGCAGAAAGGCAGGTGGAGAAAGAAAGACAGGAGGAGAAAGAAAGAGAAGAGAGGGAGAAAGGAAAGAGCTCATCAACTTGCAATGGTAACCCAAGGCGTTCACACCAACGCGCTCTCCACATTCAACCCTCAACAATGTAGGCTCCCTCATAAGAAAACGGGACAAAGCCGAACCTGAAGCCTGGCTCAACCATACTGAAAAGGTCCTGACGACCTATCAGCCCTCTACTGAAGAGGTGTCTCTGATCCTGGGACGGTACCTTGAAGGGAAAGGTGCCATTGCATTCAATGCTCTCCCACCTGAGGATCAAGGAAATCTCACCCTTGTCTGCCAATCTCCCCCTTGTCCGCCAAGCTATCATAAAGGCTTTTGAGATAACTCCCGACCATTGGAGGAAAAGGTGGAGAAATATACCCAAAGAGTCAAGCCAAACCTGGTCTGTGTGGATTTTTAAAAAGACCCAAGCCTCAAAACAATGGCTAGAATCTCTGAAATCCTTGAATTATTCCAGCTAGAGGACTTTTTACGTTACGCCCCGCCAGCCCTTGCCACCATCTATGTGACAAGGTGCCTAAGACATTGGTAGAGTGCTGTTGTTGGGCTGACATTTGGGATATGTATCATCCCCATCTTGGTTCTCATCGATGAAAATTATATCCCCTCTCGCCTGCCTCAATCACCTCCCAGCAACCTCCCAAGAATGTGCACCCCCATAAGAAACCCGTGTGTGGGTATTGTAAAAGAACAGGGCACCCCACTGAACCAGTGCCACTTAAAGGCTGAGAATCAGCCAGAAAGTCCCTCTACGTCCTCAAACGGGACAACACCCCCAACAAGCCATGATGGGAGCGTGGACAAAAGGTAAGGGGCCTGCTCCCTCCCATGGGACAGTGCCAGGTGAAGATTATAGCTGGACTTATTGCCCTGCCTGCAAAATCTATGGGCACTCTGCCCAATGGGCAAAATGCCCTAATAACAAGTCCAGTATGCCTGCCCCTACCTTGGCAGTCACCGACCCAACATCCTTAGGTCCTACAGCCCAGGGTCCCATATATGTGGCACCTCCCCGAGGTAGATGCTCCCCCCCAACCAGGTCAAGGTATTTGATGATTCTGGCGCTCAAATGTCCCTCATAAGGGAAGACAAAGTTCCCTGTGGAGATAACATTAACAGACATAAACTCATCATGATTGAAGGTATAACTTTAAAACGATACTTCCTACTGTTAAGCTGAGTATCACGAGACCTCATAGATCTGAAATCTGCGACCTCGCAATAGCCAGGTACATTCCTGGAGGTTATAACATCCTCTCCATCTATATTACAGCAATCTCGGGGTCCGGACCCCTCAACCCATTCATTAGGCATGAGTAAGCCTCAAACGCCTGCATTCATCCCACTGCCAGTGATGCCTGAGTACACTGTGCAGTAGTCACCTCCACCTGAACAAATTTCAAAGCCCAGTCCTGTGCCAGGCCCTGCCCCAGTGCCAGTGCCAAGGCACCAAATAAATCTCCCTTCAGATCCCAAACTTGAGTCACAATCTCTGCCAGTGTCAATTAGGTGCACTGAGCAGTGCCAAGCTCTGTCAGTCCTGAACGGCGAGCAAATTTCCGATACAACGCCAGTGCCTAAGCCTGCCTTAGTGCCAGTGCCAGTGCCAGAGCCTGTCCCCAATCTCCATTCACGAGATCCCAGTCCTGGTTCCCTCCCTTCTCTCGGTTTGGCTCTGCTGCTACCAGTGCCGGTAAGAAAGACGGATTCTTCAAACCACAGCCGAAGCTCACCCAAACATGTGGCGTCGCACCCTGTGCCTGAGCTGGTCAGTGTAACCTGCAAGCCTCTCATGCCCACAACGACATCTTCCTCTCTTCCCCAGTCCTCTGCAGACACGACTGTGAGCAAGGATTCTGCCGTGTCTCAAATGGCCGATGAACTCGAGGAACTGTGGCAGATTGTGGTAGAGCTTGTAAGGATGGCCCCTGCATCAACCATCAAAGAAGCCGACACAGGTGACACTCAAATGCCCTCCTTGGGCTTAGTTCCCCAGTCAAGACAAACCACCCACCTAAAGGAGGTCCAAGGAAGAAGCACCACGAGCGTGGATAATTCAAGGTAACTTAAAGAGAGCCACTGAGCTCTCCTGGCACCAGTGCTAACCTGGCATAGTGCCACTCCTTTATCCTACAAAGATTTTGGCACCTCTATCCGGAAGAGGATATCAGGGTTCTTCACTATTTATTTTCCTTATAACCTCATAATTTATTCTTCCTCTTTAACATTTCCCTTTCCTTATTTTGATTATTACTCACATTTATTTTATGCCTTACCAAGGCTCACATTTTACTTTACTCCCCTCTGCCAATGCAGGGGGCAATTGACAGATATTCCTCTTTTATGAGTCCTATGACTGTCACTTTCATGCCTATCAAAGCACGATACATTTAGAAATAAAATATTCCATAACCATTAGTTATTACAATATGAGTGTCTCCTTGGCACAGTGCCATTATCGTAGGTGTTGGTAAATGTTCCTGCCAGAGGAGCCACGCCCTCTGGCTGCCTTGTGGCCTTCTAGGGCTAAAAGAATGGACCCAGCCGTTTCCATAGGTTAGGGAAAATAATTTCGACATATTCTATCATCACCTTTTTAACCATCATTGATCACTTTGAATCTGTCATCTATTCTCATTGTTTATTTCTGTAATAAACCTCGAGTCTCAGACTTGCGACCTTGTGTTTACAGTGCCCGAATGGCACCAAACCGTCGCTCTCAGGTATCGTGGCAACACCTGCTCTCAGGTATCGTGGCAACACCTAACCAAGCCCACACTTACTTTATTGTAATGCCTCTTCAAGGCAGACTAACTGCATGTATGCAAAATTCTTACTTGAGTTATTATTAAGAGTGCATGAAGTATCTCTAGAATTAACCTAGTGTTAATTCATTATTTTAACTATACTGTTATGCTGTGAATATACTTTGATTGACAATCACCATACTCTGCTTTAACGTAATAGGAATTTAATGACAGAAGATGTCATTTCTAGCTGCAATTCTTTATTCTGTGTTAAACGTAAATGTCACAATTGATATTTTGCAGTTTAAAATTAATTAATTGCTATACAGAAATTTAAGCTAAATTATAGGGCACCAAAGGGAAGTGAGAGAGAAATAAATTAAAGTCTTTAAGTGAGTTTGCTTGCTGATAATCATTCTCACCTGATCTAGGGTGTGAATGCTAACTTGGTTGGTGAGGTGCAATGAAGGCAACTTCTTTCCAAGCAACCTCACCTGTTTTACCATAATAACGTAACCGATAGAGAATACAATTAATTTTAATTATCTCTTATATAGAAAGAACTGTAGGTCTCATTCGCCCCTTCACCAATTTTCTCCTTTCCCTATATGAGTGTGCCTAATCCTTTCTCTCTCTGTCCAAAATGACTACGTAAGATTCTCATTGCTAGGTGTGGCCTTCAAAGATGCAAATTTCTCACCTGTGTTGGATGACCGGAAGGGGAGGAACCAAAAAAGAGAAAGACTCGCCGCTCTGCCATGCTGGAGTGCCACACCTACACAATCCTACAGAACATGAGGCAGAGAATGATCTTTGTGCCACCTACCTGTTGTGTTGAAGCATGAAGAGTTAACGTAATTATGCACTTAGTCTTGAACTGAGTTATTTGGCACCGTTTGTGTATTCCCTCAGTTCCCTTAGAGCATCTTATTATTCTTGCAAGTAACTGTCTTGCATCTCTTGTAGATCGACCTTGGCTGTGGAACCACTCTCGGCTCTATCCCCATATGCAGTGACCTTACACCACCCCTTAATCTACCCCTCTGCGATGTCCCTGTTATGAAGACATCATTGGTGTAGAATATTTCTCGTGTATAGAATTCATTCATTTAGCAGGACCCTGTTATTTCTTACCCTGTAATTCTCCATTCTTCTGATCTATATGTAAATATAATTAATTAAGAGAACCCTTGAGTATGTGTAATCTTCCCTCACATGAAGAAGACCCAAAGCCAACGGCATTTTTTTGGTTTACAGAGTTCCCTTAATCAGTCTATTTAGTCAGGTGTTTTAGTAAAATACAGTAGATTTCTTGATTATGTAAAGAACTCCCTGTGATCATCTGTTGGATCATCCGTTGCCACCCAGAATTCAGTAAGTATCGAAAGAAAATATGTATAAAAATATATATATATATATATATATATATATATATATATATATATATATATATATATATATATATATATATATATATATATATATATATATATATATATATATATATATATATATATATATATATATATATATATATATATATACACACATATACTGAGAGAGAGTGAGTATATACATACTTGAAGCCATGCAAATTCTCAATTGCAATAACGGTTTTTGTAATTTCATTATTTTCACTCATGCTACACTTCTAATCATGTTGTTTCTCGTTTGACATATTAATTAAAATAAATAACAATAAATATGATACAGCATAGTGTTACTATAGCAAAATCCACGGCTCTTTGCAGTTAAGCCCTGCCCACTGCTTACGTCGTGACCATTCCTTGAAGCTGATTGGATGGCAATGGTTTCGAAAAGATGGGTAATCTATGGGCCTTTTCATCTACTTTAATTTAGTAATGGTTGTTTTACCAAACTAAGTTCAGCTGATTATCAAACGGAAACGTTACATTATCCCCTGAAATAAAATCACAATATGCATCTCCCTAAAAATGGTAAAAATAGAAAAATATGAATGGGGTCAGCAGTGTTCTGCGATGCTGCAACGTAGTTTATCGTAAATGAGGTTCACCTGACCACGGAGATGACACAAGGAATGTGTGGGTTCGAATCGGTGAACTTGAATTACAGGGCAATGGTGATTACCGTCTGATATTGTCAAGCATGTTCATCATTCAAAATTTAAACTGCATTCTACTAAACAAGAATATGTCTATGTTTGACTTAAAGTTACAATATGATAGGCTATACGAGTCATGCAGGATATAATTTGCTGAGAATTTTCTTAAGGACAGTATCTCCTTTCGAAATAACAGGATCATAAAAAATGACGTAGACCTATAATGTCAATGTTTTTTTGTCGGTTTACGCAACTTATGACATTAGGATTATAGGCCTATCTTACATTCAGCTGTCTTATCGTGGATATAATTCCTTATTTAGTTCTAGATAAATTCTATAAATAAAATATTTGTTAAGTTGCAAGAGATTCGTCCACATTGTAACTGATTTACACGTTTACTTATTTCGTCCAGACTAAAAAAATTAGATAACAAAATTGTCCTATTCAGATTGCAATTATAACTCCCTACTTAGGTCAAGATCAATTCTATAAATGAAATACTTGCTAATTTGTTTCAAAGTGATTTCTTCTTCATTCTTTCCACTTCGTGATCAAAATCTTTGAATACCTCAGACTGAAGAGGCCCTAACAAGTAGGGAAGAAAAAACGTGAATTTATTTTCATAGCCGCCTATACAAATGACTGCTGCCTTAATCATTTACAGTACACCATTAATTCTCGATTCACATTCAAAGCTAGCATTAACGAAGAGGCTTATAACGAAGACTTATGCAGCTATTAGTTTAGATTAAGTTTACTTCACAACCACATCTTTGGCTGGCTGTATTGGGAAACTTCTGATTTTCAGCAGCCTAATGAAATAGATTGTTTATCAATCAGTTCTAAAAAAATAAGTCGTTTGGAGACCATAAGGACTTCATGTTTTACTATGTTCATTTATAAGTTCAATATATATTTAATGGAAAAAGGTACCCTTTCAGATTTTTTATAAGCGTTGGTAGTTTCAGTATATCTCAAATTAGTACACTGACTACAGCCTTATATATATATATATATATATATATATATATATATATATATATATATATATATATATATATATATATATATATATATATATATATATATATATATATATATATATATATATATATATATATATATATGTATGTGTGCAAAACATTAAGTTTATGGTGTATATGCCTTTTTGTTAGTTAAGTATTTTTGGTTGGTTGGATATACTCGTATTTTGGGCGAGTGAAAATGCGTTTCAGTGCCTATGTAGTTTGATAGTCAGTGTTGATGTAGTCTTATGGTCAGCTTTGCTGCCCATGGAAACAGAGAACATTCTTCGCTCGAGGGGCCCCGCTGGCCAACGACTCCTTGGACAAAGCCCCCAGCTACATCACGGAACTTCCCGGCAACGGAAGCCGTTGGCGGACAAGTTCTGGACGAAAAGTTCGTTCATGAGTTCGCCCCAAAGGGCGGAACAAAGGAAGTGTAGATTTTTCATTCTGAGTACAGGTTAATCATTCGGGTGATAATTATCAGTGGAAAGACCCGTTTCTATTGAAGTGCTGTCGAGCTGCCAGTACGGTGAGCTAAGTCTTGATTTTCAAAGCCCGGACGGACTTTATCATTTTTCTTGTGCTTAACCTGTATTGTTCTTTTTACATATGGCTTACGATTTGGATATTTCTTTTTATTTCCATTTTTGTTTTTTATGCCACTTGTGTTTTTTTTTTATAATACTTTGGTTTTGATTTCTATATGCTATTTTATTTCTTGCATTGATCTGACGTGTTTTTTTTAATTAGTAACATGGGGAGAAATCCCATAACTATTTTCTTTCCTGTGTCTATTTTAAAAGATTTTTTTTATTATTCCTCAGATGTATTACTAGAGGCCATAAATTAAAGGGGCAAAATTGGTAACGCTATGATGTGCAAGTGTTGGTCTAATTTTCATATTGCTTATTTCCTGGGTTTAGGCTCGTCCTCACCCATTAAACCTTTTTTTATTCCAGTCCATTGATCGTCTTAGTGACAGTTAGTCTCGTGAATAAACTATATTTTTGTAGACCTGATTTTGCTGTTAATCCTAGACTTACTTAGTAACCTGACTGTTGAGAGAGAGAGAGAGAGAGAGAGAGAGAGAGAGAGAGAGAGAGAGAGAGAGAGAGAGAGAGAGAGGGGGAGTTGCTCCGCTCGGCTCGACGCTGACCAACGCTACCGAGGTGCTTCTTCGAGGTAAGTTGAAATATCATACGCCCTCTTGGAGGACGTAATATATGTACGTACGTATACATTATACACACACACATACGTTACATACATACATACATACACACACACACACACACACACACATATATATATATATATATATATATATATATATATATATATATATATATATATATATATATATATATATATATATATATATATATATTATAATATACTGTATTCATCCATCACCTTCAGTTCCTCCACGTAGAGAGGATAAATACCATTGTGTTGCTGGTAGCAAGTTAGTTCTTAGGTCAACATGAATAAAAGAAATAAGTCTTGCTATAAAGAGAGAGAGAGAGAGAGAGAGAGAGAGAGAGAGAGAGAGAGAGAGAGAGAGAGAGAGAGAGAGAGAGAGAGAGAAATAAAGCTTTGTCCAAGGTTCTTGCCAGTAAAGAGATCTCCCATCCATCTTATGTCTCCTCCTTGCATTTTCTTTTATATTTCCACCTTTATTCTTTAGTTTAAATTTTATAAAAGATTGGAGGTGATATTTTGTCTAACTACTTAATACCCTTGTTACTTGAGGTAAATATATATTTTCGGGATTTTAATTTTTTTTCACAATCGGAAGTGAGTGTTATTTTCTTACGCAACATCATGTTTAAGCTGTCTTTTCGTACTAAAAGACTGTTCATCAATTGCATCTATCAGTTAACAAAATAAGATAGATATTATTTTTCCTGCTTCTATGCATTTCTAATAATCATGTTGTATAAAACGGGCTGTATACATATAAATACTTTTTAGTGTCTGGTGAGATGGCGTCTGAGAGGATACTCTCGACAATATATATATATATATATATATATATATATATATATATATATATATATATATATATATATATATATATATATATATATATATATATATACACATATATATTCACGTATTTTCATTCGTCCCTCTTAGACAGCCAGATAATATATCGAATTTCTGAACAAAAGCGATTCTCAGTTAACTTGTAGGCTAGATTTACTGGTGGAAAAGAAGGTTAGTACCCTGTTTTAAACCCATGTAGAGGAAACCCCCACATCACCTGACCTGGTGTAGGACAATAGCACCACCTTTGCCCCCCAATCACGTGTTCACTTGCTGATGCCCGTCCGTTAGTGTATAGGTCCAAATCCAGGCTGTGAGGTAGACTAGGAACTTAACCTTTATGTACCTAACCATGAGACCTACTTTCCTACAACCTTTTTGTTGGCTGTGTGACTAATTTGGAGGATGACTGACCTCCGCCAACGGAAGCAAGCACAGCCATAGAAGCATCTCGCCTGCCGTAAACAACGCCACTCGAAACTCAGCCAGCAACACGTAACGTCATACTCCTCTTCAACCTTTTTTCTCCTGGAGAGGCTAAGAAGCATCGGACGGCAAGTCCTGCATGTTGAGCGCGAACATCCACAGGCCTAAAGGTATGTCAGAAGCAATTATTCCTCTAGCCAGTCCTGTTTCTCTCGGTGAATTTCTCTCTTTTTATTTTTCCAAATTTTCACTTTTCATTCTCCTAACCAAACCCCATTTGTTAAGAATCTACCAACAAAGCATCCCAAAATTCGCCCCATGACTTGTCCTAAACTAAGTTTAATTCAATTCAGTGATCAGCAGTAGATTACTCCCTCTGTAGTGTTACCAAGGGTTAATTAAATTTAATTAATCAACTCCTCCATGGTGCATTGTTTAGCTTAGGGTGAGAGAAACTCCTTTGAGGTGAATGCTAATCCTGGATTTTCTTCCAGGGTCCTCGCTACTATTCTGCTCAGTCGACCCAGCCTTGTGAACTCAAATCATCTTAAAAGTACTGCCATTTCCAATAAACGCAAGAATTCCCTGGTCCGCAGTCCAGGACACTAATCTGTTCTACCCCCTTTTCGTTGCGCACAAGAGAGCCTGATCATTCAAGACGAATTTACCTCGTCACATGCAGAGATTTGCTATGCATTGCCAATTTGCATTTTTTCATTATTTATGTTTACTTGCTGTATCATCAGCCTTGCAGATTACCTTCTTGACTGCTTCTTCTGTAAATAAATTCAATTTAATGTAACTTGATACTCATTTCCCATGGTGACCTTCCAATCCTTGATTAACTAATGGTAATATAAAGGTAAGTTATCCATTTTTCCCCTTTACTTTGTTACAGGTTGGTCTTCTCTGTTGGTCCATTAAGGCAGTAACTAAATAAAGACCCCTTGCATTCCTCCAACAAGACCCAATCTGTAAATATATATATATATATATATATATATATATATATATATATATATATATATATATATATATATATATATATATACATAGCATTAACTTTCTATATTTTGGCATTTTTATGGGCTCCTTTTATTTGATGTAATTCTCTTTTAACAGAAGTGTTTCACAGTCATATATGTAGTGAGGAAAGTTTTGCAAAACATTAGTCCCAACAGCCCGGATGCAGGGGAAAAGCAATTAAATGATTATACAGAGCCTAATCTGTAGTAAAACCTCTTTAATATTTACCTGTTTCGGTAGGTCCACTAATTCTTCAGCTGTTTGGATTCCAGGTGCATTTGTTCCTTTATAATCCCCATCTGTTATTTATACGAGCTTTTTTTGTAAACTTATTCTTATATTTCTATCAGTCTGATAAGTAAAAGGACAGTAAGTCGAAAGGCCTAGCACCACTTCGTTGTTTCACTTTTCTTTGTGGCATTTGCCTTTATATACATATACATCACGCTCCATATTTTCGTGATTCAGTTATACATACATATACATACATACATATATATATATATATATATATATATATATATATATATATATATATATATATATATATATATATATATATATATATATATATTTACATTCTAGGGTCTGTTGGAAGAATGTAATGGGTTTTATTCATGGACTGCCTTTAAGGGCCAGCAGAAGGCACCCAGAATGTAATAAAAATGAATGGGAAGGGGTTGAGACTTACCTTAATCATCAGAATTAAATCAGGTATTGGAAGGTCGCCATGGGGAATGATTCACGAGTACGTTAAGATGAATTTATTTACAAATGAAGCAATCATGAAATTAATCTGAAAACTGATGATCTAGCAGGCAATCAAATAAAATGTGAAACACTATTAGACCGTGAATAGCATGTCTTTGAAATAGGAAGCAGTTGATGCTGGTTGAATGAGTTGCAAAGGGCCGGCTCTTGTGCACAATGGGCAATGAACTGGGTAGTACCCCCGGGGACTGCGTATCAGACTCTCTCTTGCTTATTAGGAATGGTAGTACTTCTAAATGGAATTGATTCACTAGGTTGGGTTCGACCCTGGGGGAGCAGAGTAACAGGATTCCAGGAAGAGAAGCCCAGGTTAGCATTCTAAATCAAGGAGTTTCTCTCTCATTAAACTTAAATATACACCATGGAGGAAATTGGCCAATTAGAATTACTTAGCCCTTGGTTTACACTATGGTGGGAATAATCTAATTCTGATCACTGAATGGATTTAATTGGAGCTTAGGACAAGTCATGGGGTGAATCATGGACTGTTTTGTTGGTAGGTTTGATTAGACAAGGGGGGGGGGCTTTGGTTAGGAGAATAAAAGTTGGAAATTCAGAAAATAATAGAGAGAAATTCACAGAGAGAAACAGTAACTGGCATAGGACTACATGCTTCGGACATACCTGATACCTTTGGTGCTTGAGCTCATTAGCATGTGCAGGTCTCGGCCTCCAGAGTCGGTTAGTCTACGCCAGTGGAAGGAAGACGTAGGGATGCCACTCGACACGTCAGTGACTCAGTACAGAATGCCGTGGCGTCCAAGACTCGGTCGCTCCCTTGTTGTTTGCTCCCAATCCCAGGGCATCGGCCATCTGCAAGAAGTCACACAGCCAGCAAAATGTATTTAGGGAAAAATAGGTCTTATAGTTAAGGACTTCCGGGTTAGGATCACAGCCTACCTACAACCCGGTTTCGCCCCTCTTCACTAACGGCTACTTGACCATACAAATCACGTGATGGGGGGGGAGGAGTGGTACTGTTCTACCCCAGGTCAGGTGAGCTGCAGGGTTAGACTTTCAGTCAGTACAAATCTGGGCAATTTCTTCCTTCCTGCCACCAAACTAAGCCTAGAATTTAACTGAGAAGCGAATTTCTCCTTAATTTTGATTCCCTATCTAGCAGGCTATAAGGGACGAATGAAAATATGTGAGAATATACATACATATATATATGACTTTTATACAATCAGTAAGCTACAAACGTCCTTTAATATCCAATTCGCTCTACCTCGGAAATAATATATTTTCATATATGTTACCGAAGGGGAATTTTTTTAGTTGATAATAAGTTCGTCATCCCGTGGGCTTGAACCAGCGAAGGAAAAGAACTCAGGACTACAGTGGACGCATTAACCCATGCGGCCAGCAAGTGAGGTATAAGTGGATATCTCCCATATACAAATCACCTGTCAAACTCAGGTGTTTGTATTTAGAAACGATATCCACCCACCTCTGCCATGCTAACCATGTAATGCGTTTGTCGCACGCAGCCATATTATGACTTTTTATCACATCACTGTGAGTTCTTGTCCTTCGCTGGTTCAAGCCCACGGGACGATGAACTTATTATCAACTAAAAAATTCCCTCGGTAAATATATGAAAATATATTATTTCGAGGTAGAGAATTTTAGTTATAAGGACGTTTGTCTTCCTGTTGTATGTGAATCACGGTGATGTGATAAAAAGTCATAATATGGCTGCGTGCAACAAACCCATTACAGTTAGCATCAGTGAGGTGGGTGGATATCATCTCTAAATACAAACACCTGAGTTCGACTCAGGTGATTTGTACATGGAGACGATATCCACTTATGCCATCACTTGCTGGCCGCATGGGTAAATGACTCTTCCACTGTAGTCCTGAGTTCTTGTCCTTCGCTGGTTCGAGCCCACGGGATGATGAACTTATTATCAACTAAAAAATTCCCCTTTGGTAACATATATGAAAATATATTATTTCCGAGGTAGAGCGAATTGGATATTAAAGAACGTTTGTAGCTTACTGACTGTATATGAATCACGGTGATGTGATAAAAAGTCATAATATGGCTGCATGCGACAAACGCATTACACGGTTAGCATGGCAGAGGTGGGTGGATATCATCTCTAAATACAAACACCTGAGTTCGACGGGCGATTTGTATATGGGAGACGATATCCACTTATACCTCACTTGCTGGCCGCATGAGTTAATGCATCCACTGTAGTCCTAAGTTCTTGTCCTTCGCTGGTTCGAGCCCACGGGACGACGAACTTATTATCAACTAAAAAATTCCCCTTCGGTAACATATATGAAAATATATTATTTCCGAGGTAGAGCGAATTGGATATTAAAGGACGTTTGTAGCTTACTGATTGTATATGAATCACGGTGATGTGATAAAAAGTCATAATATGGCTGCGTGCGACAAATGCATTACACGGTTAGCATGGCAGAGGTGGGTGGATATCGTCTCTAAATACAAACACCTGAGTTCGACGGGCGATTTGTATATGGGAGACGATATCCACTTATACCTCACTTGCTGGCCGCATGGGTTAATGCATCCACTGTAGTCCTGAGTTCTTGTCCTTCGCTGGTTCGAGCCCACGGGACGACGAACTTATTATCAACTAAAAAATTCCCCTTCGGTAACATATATGAAAATATATTATTTCAGAGGTAGAGCGAATTGGATATTAAAGGACGTTTGTAGCTTACTGATTACATATATATATATATATATATATATATATATATATATATATATATATATATATATATATATATATATATATATATATATATATATATATATATATATATATATATTATATTACATTATATTATATTATATATATATATATATATATATATATATATATATATATATGTGTGTATAATGTACATACATACACATATTAATAAGTTACCCCAAACAGGGTGCAGCTTCATGGAAAATGACAGTAGTAATTAACTCTTCAACTGCTGAATTTATGATGAATCTTCTTTGCAATACAAGTAGCACAAATTAGCCTCTTTATATACCTACCTACACAAGGCTCATCAACCAAACTTGGTGCATTTTTTTGTTCCTGGATATTAAGGCTCTTCCTTTCCACTGCCTCTCTTGCTCCATCTATACAACTCCATGCAGGTCTTCCTCTCCTCCTTTGCCTTATCCTTTTAAATGATTCATTCTTTCCACAAGACAGGACCATCTCAGAGAATTCTGTTCCATCCCTTTTTGCCATTCCTACATATCCTCTGTTCTCACCCTTTTAATTCCCTTACTCCACATACATACGCAAACATTGATCTAAAAACTTTAACTTTTTCTTTCACATTCTTCATCCACACATCATTCCCATGTATAAGAGTTGTGTCAACACTTCCTTCGTGCATTCCCGGTTTTGCTTCCTTAGTAAATTCAAGTCTCTTCCACGTCCTATGCTCTCTTTTTTGCTTCATGTATCCTGTGGCTGGTCTCTTCTCTCATCCTACCTCTGTTATATTTTTCCTTTAATACCTATAATACCTACAAGAATAAACCCCTTTCATTTCTAGACCTATTATATTAACATCTATCGCTCAGTCTTCTGGTTTCTATTTTCCATCATAACCTTATTCTTGCTCACACTGTCATGTACCATTCTGCTTTTGCAGACACTAAACTTTCACTAGCTGTAGTTTCTTTCACAGCCCTTAGTCAGTACAGTGAAAGGTGGATATTTTTATAAGAAAAGATACTAAGCAAAAAAGTCATGAGGAACAAAAACGAAGGTTTATGAAAAATAGAAACTGAGTTATAGTAAGAAAGACTTACTTATTGACTGGTTAAGCATACAAGCAAAACAAAAAATTAAAATCACTGTTTGAAAGCCCTACAGAGTGAGACACCAATTTAGCAATAAAAAGTGAAGACATTCATAAAGAGAGAAGAATGGTAAAATATTAATTGATATTAACTAGTATTTCCGATAACATAAGACATTCCACGTTACAATCACCACCTCTTTTTTTCGGATTTTGCGCCTACATCTATTTACTCTTTCTGACTTCTTAACTCACTCTAGCCATTAAAATATTGAACAGACCCGGAGGCGCAAAACACCCTCGTCTCAGACCCATTCTTATGGCGAATCAGTCGCTCACATGTTTGCATATTATAACAGACACTGCTCTTCCATCTTAAGAACACTTCCACAACACTTTGGCATTGCCTCACGAACAACATGCTGTGCGTAGTCTTCTCCTTTTACAGTGCATTCAAAATTCTCCCCATAATTGTTCCTAGCAAATACCTGGTCAACACACCTTTTAGAGTGCGGACAAATTTAGAAAGAAACTTTGGCCGTTTTCTTTGGTCAGCCCCTCGTTGCCACTTCTTCCCCGTCTTTCCAGTCCTGCCCTTGTCAAGAGAAGCTCTATCCCTTTGGCAATACTCAAATTGGTTCTTAAAGTCGTCGTTTAAATCCGGGTTTAACCTTCTGACTTCACTCACTCTTCGTATTGTTTATATTCGTTACCGTGTACGTTACGATGTTTTTTTTCTTTTATGTACTCGTAGCTATGTAATTCACATAACATTCAAAAGCTACGAAAGCACTAAGAAAAATGCAAAAGTTATTATACCTGTATTTCAATTACATATGCCTTTTATTATTTTTTAAATTTTATCATTTATTTTCATTATCTATACATGCTTCTTTTTTTACGTCGTGTATTTGCATTTTCTCACTTGTATCAAACAATTTTTAAAAAGGTTTTCAGCTTCAAATTAAATAAAATGTGGCAAACAAAGGGTGTTTGAGGCCACTTCTTTTTTTCTTTCCGATTTTACATAAAAGGTCTTAATAGCTTTATTGTAACAAATATCCATAATATTGGTTGGATAGCATAGATTTCTTCCTATTTTTCTGATGATTTTGAATTCTTGATCTAAAAACCCAGGACTGACTATTCGCAAGGCTCGAAGAAACATTGATGAAAAAACTGACATTTTGATATTTATAAGATGTCCTGAATGATAGTATACATATATCAAATTATTTGTCTTTTTCCTATAAATACTAAATTTACAATTAAAAGGTCCCCTTTTAATATAAATGTCCAAAAAAGGTAAAAAGTTGTCTTTCTCTAATTCAAGTTTAAATTTAATAGAAGGGACTTGATCATTAGTTGAGCCAATATGTTGTTTACATCCAAACCTTTGGGAATGATGGCTAAAGTATCATCAACATAATGGTACTGCATTACAGGAAAAGGGAAAATCTTGTGGATGTACAGGCGTTCAAAAAATTCCATATGTGAATTTGAAAGAACAGGTGAAAGTGGGTTTCCCATTGCCATATCAAATGTTTGTTTAAAAAATTTCCCGTTGAAAATAGATTTACAATCACATATGCACAATCTTTTTAATTCTATGACCTGGCTAATTGTTAGTGGCAAATCAAGCTTATGCAGTTCATCTTTAAGGTATTCTAATGCCGAGTCAATAGGCACTTTAGTGAATAAGGAACATACATCGAAACTTACTAACCGTGAATCTGGATTGATTATAATACCACTGATTTTGTCAGTCACATCTAAAGAACTAATAAGATGGTTACCCGAAATAATTCCTAGCAATGGTGACAATAATTTTGTTAAATATTTTGTAAGCTTATAAGTGGGCACCTTGGTGCTGCCACTGGTGGCGTCTTAAGAATGGGTTCCATGATTTAAGCAATGTTTGGAAGTCATCTGTGGTAGTAATTAACCATTATTGTGAATTCTAGGAGTTCTTTTATGGCTTTCAGGGTTAGATATTTCCAGGTGGATGACACATTGCAGGGCAGAGGATATATACCATTCTCAGAAACATGATGGCCAGGAACTTGACAGAGAGGTCACCAATGATGCATTTGTCAAGATGGATGATTAGGCCATTGTCCCTTAGGAGGGATAGACAGCATGGTCCTCATGCTTTTGTGCTCTTTTTTGTTTCCGGTATATGTGAAAATGTCGTAGATATAGTGGATGCAAAAGGGTAGGTTTTACAGAATGTTACCCATCAATCTCTGAAATGTAACCCCCGAATTCCAGAGGCCGAATATCAAGTAACTGAAGGTGCTAGTTCCAAAGGGCGTGATGCCTGCCGTTTTTTGGTATGTCTTTTTAGTGACTGGAACTTGGAAGTACTGAGAGAATATTCTTGTCCCATGGAGGATGGATGTGATATCTACCATTTTGGGAAGTGGGTAGTGGTCAGGTTCATAGTTACTGCATGGGCACCATGGAGGATGGATGTGATATCTACCATTTTGGGAAGTGGGTAGTGGTCAGGTTCATAGTTACTGCATGGGCACCATGACCCATCAGCTTGTGGAGTGGTAAGGCCCTGGGCAGGAGTTCCTTCAGCAAAGAGTCATCCATTCCATCTGTGAAGGCCTTTTTAGTGGCAAGTAGTTTTGCCAGTGGCAGGTGGCAGAACTAGGAATGGACCAGGGACCTGATGTTTTGATAAGATGGAGGTGCCATGGTTGGTTGGTACCACGAGAATGTGATGAGTCTCTGTCTCGAAGACATTGGGGGACTCCTGCAGGAGATGGTGTAGCTTGGTGATCCCCACTGACAAGATGGGTGGTTGTTTGGACCCCCATGAAGAGCTGTGCTGTTTGGAAATAGATATGTCTATGAGGTGGTGGAGGGTAATGTAAATGAACAGCCCACACTACCCAAGGAAATTGGTGGCGATTAATGGCATATGGGTGGCGGGGGGCGCCAAGTTTTCTGCAGCCTGTATGAATATCTGTGCAAACACATTACATGGAAATCAATTTAAATGTTTGCTCATTTGGCCTTGCCATCTTGGTAGCTGTTGTCATTGGTCTCACAGATGGTAGTGGCCATTAAACAGAATGGCCATCTGGATGTTGGTTAGTTTGTATTGAAGTTTCTCAATCTCTCAAGTGAC
This sequence comes from Macrobrachium rosenbergii, assembly GCF_040412425.1. Taxonomy (NCBI): domain Eukaryota; kingdom Metazoa; phylum Arthropoda; class Malacostraca; order Decapoda; family Palaemonidae; genus Macrobrachium; species Macrobrachium rosenbergii. The sequence goes on from NC_089745.1 coordinate 68,900,780, forward strand.
TTTCTTTACAGCAGCAGGTCCATTATATAAAATCTGTCCAAAGTTCATTTATTCCTTGACATTTTGGTAGTTCTTTCGACCATTTATTAAGAGGCACATAAAGCCAGGTACGATACAGTACGGTAAGGGGGGGGGATAGGTTAGAGTGAGGGTTCGATTACAAATCGATTTAAACCCCTGAGGGTCCCCCGGAAGGGAGATAAGGTTTTGGAAGGGGGTTAAAGGGGGTGAAAGGAAGGTATAAGGATAAGGAAAGAAGAATGGGACAGACCCATTTGTCATTTAGTTTACAATTTAGTGTCTGTCGGTTATTTTTTATGTGTTTGTAGGCTATCAAGGTGCAGCGAAGGTGTGGCAAAAGGCGGGGGCGAAAGCTGTTTGATCAGGCTCATTACTGGAATCGTCCTCCCTCCCTGTAGGGGGAGAGGGAAGGAGGACTCAAACCACTGTGCAGTACATTAGTGTAGTTCACTTAGTTAGTAACATTAGTATATGCACTCCACACAAGTGTGTGCATGCATTTCCAGCTAAAATTAGTGTTAGCAGTAGGACTTAGGCTATAGCATTGGCAGGGAGGGCTGAAGATACCAGGGTGGAATTACTCTGGGATTTCCAGGTCGCCTCCTTTCCCTTATATTTTTTTCCTGTTTGTTTTCATTTGCGGGGGCGGGTTAGTTAAGCAAGTGTGCAGGACCCCTTGCCTTTCTAATTACCGCCTTTCCCTTACATTTTTTTCTTTTTATTTTATTCATCTTTTTTTTTTTATTGTGGGGCGGGTTAGCTAAGCAAGAGTACTAGACTTCTTGCCTTTCTAATTACTGCCTTTCCCTTATATTTTCCCCTTTGGTTAGTGTTAGTGTGTTCGTATCTTCTACAGTTAGTGCAGGCTACCATTCATACACACATCCATTTAAAACGCTTCCTTCACCTACTGTCATTCAGAACACATAAACACGTGACGCGTGAATGTCAAAATCGTGTAAGGGGCTGGGAAGGCTACTGCCTCCCTCCCTCTCTCGCTCTCAAAGAGCAGCAGTATAGTCTGTCGTCTATTGAAACTAATTTAATTTGGCAGTCCTGTTCGGGTAGGCACACATGTGCACTCAAGCCCATGCTTAAAACACTCGTGTTCACGCACACACCCATGTCCACTGCTTAGATTAAAGTTATTGAGTGTTGGTTGAAGCATACTTTAGTTCCTTAGTTGTCCCTGTCGCTATCACTGTCAGTGTCTACAAAGATAGGGTCCGGCAAATCGTCCTTTATGAATCTGGAAAGTCGTCGCCACCAGAGGTGCGTTCTATAGTCTTCATCGTCTAAAGAAATTAAGCTGTCTGTCGTTAGTTCTTCATCTTGGTCAGAGAGCTTCTGCCAAACCCTGTCTGCAAGTCAGTGGTAACGGTAGTTGATCGCTTCAGTGCCATATCTTGCATGTAATCTTTCCGCACCACTATCTCCCAGACTACAGTTATCGCAGCCATCTATCCAACACAGGATTCCGTTTTGAAATTGCTGTAATTTTCGTCTGTCACTAGTACTAAGTAGGCATGTCGGGACTATTGGCTATTTTAACACAGGTCTGATTAAGGCTTTGTAGAGGTGGGCTTTAGTTTTTGGTCGTAATTGTCCAAACCGTGCCAATTTAGCCTTGGTAGCTCTGGCACTCCTGATCCTTTGTCGGATGTGAGAGAACATCCCACAGCGGGTCAGGGTGAGTCCAAGCACCTTGGCTTTGTTGGTGAACGGTATTCATCTGTTGTAAACTATTACGTCCGCCAGTCTTGTTGCTGAAATTGAAAGTAATGTAAATTTGTCTTGGTTAGTCTTGATTTTCCAACGTCTTTCATAGTCATTAAGTTCATTAATGTGTCGACTTGTCAGTAAGGCTAACCATCCTTTGCTTCTGTCATTTGTCATTATAATTTGTGTCACATCATCAGCAAAGGCAAGGTTTGTGCAACCCACTCCCCCTTGTGGCATGTCATGTGTATAAAATATGTACAGGGTCGGTGAGAAAACGGATCCTTGAGGGACACCTCTTCTCAGGAGAAAAGTGTCTGGTATTTGTCCTTCGAAAGTGATGTCGTTATGTCTGTTGTCTAGGAAATTGCATAGGATTTTTGTCATTATGTCAGGTAAGTCGAGATGTAGCAGTTTGAACTTCAGTCCGTCATGCCAGACCTTATTGAAGCCAGGGGTACCATTATGCCCTATTTATACCCGCAGGAAGGCTTACAGACATTTTAGGCGATTTTTGATTGGCTGTTAAAGCTGGGGTGGGTGGGTCCTCCTATTGGCTGGGAGCAGAATGATTCATCTGGGAGAGTTTGGATGACAGACTTAGGCGCTGATTGGCTGGCACCAGCTCCTGGGATTTCTGATCACAGGGCATGCTGCCTGAAGTAGTACGTGGCTGAACTGTTATCCTAGGGGCACACCTTGATGTTCTCCTTATGGTGGTGGGGAGAAGGGCCTCCTGGTTACATTCAGCAATGGTTTCCATCTGAGGACGGTGAGCGGGCTTTATATCTGGGGCAAAGATGGCTGTTGTTGCCATCCAGGATGTTTGTACTCCTTACGATCTCCTGGAATTGGGGGGCACTGCCATGTTCTTTACCTGGCCTTTTTGAGATTTGGCCTTGAATTGTTTATTTTCTGACAGAGGGTCCTACCGATTATTATGCTGGTATTTTTATTAATATTCAGGAAAAAGAACCTGAAAGTGCCCAGAACCCAATAGGATCTACAGTTCATTATATATATATATATATATATATATATATATATATATATATATATATATATATATATATATATATATATATATATATATATATATATATACATATATATATATACACAATATATATATATATATATATATATATATATATATATATATATATATATATATATATATATATATATATATAGTATGTGTATACTGTCATACACCGTATATATGAAATTTTTATTATAGATCTGAATTATCAGTGAATAACATTTATCTACATACTACAAAGTATATTTCTGATATGAACACCAGTATATAAAGAAAAATTTCCTATCAAGAAACAGTTTGTACAAAAGAGAATCAAACATGAATTCATCAGAAAGAAAAAGAAAAAACTTCTCCGGGTAGACGTTTTTTCAGTATCAGGAATATATGAGTGATATATCATTAAATTAAAGGGGAATTCGTTCTTTGCTGTTTGATGATTCCGAAATGGCTCCTGTCAAAAGCTTCGGATCTTACATTCGATATGGTAAAAAATTCAATATATTGAAAATTTGTTTATAGCTTGTAAAAAATATATGTTAACCAGATAATATTTAATTTCATAGTGGAAAAGTTCAAAACAGGAAAATTATTCCGATACATAACCTTAAATGATAGACTTCGAGCAGTTTCGGAGTGTTCCTCTGCTGACAGCTTGGTCAGCAACAAATTGTATTTATTATGGTCTCTCTCTCTCTCTCTCTCTCTCTCTCTCTCTCTCTCATACACACAGAAACAACTGCATACTGTATATAAATATCATGCAATTTTAAACTTGAAAAAGATATATTTAGAACATTACTGTGCATTTCAGGGCCGTGTGTAATTGGTTTTCGTCGGTAAAATCTTTCCAAAGCATCGGATATGGATCGTATTTTGGAAATAACTATTTGAAGCCACGGCCTAATTGGCAAAAATATGCACTGATGTCTAATGTTGATATTTCAGGCACTTATCGGAGTAAATCACAGAAATTTCAAGGGAAACTTAGCTAAATTTTGTAAGCACCCGGAGGGAGGCTAGTTGTGACGTAACGTATGACATCAGGCTTAATAGCAGGGTTTCCTTCCCAGTAGCGTGATAATGCTCGTAGAAACAAATCTTTGACCCTCTTGTTGAGAACTGCTGAGAATTACGATAATATTACGGTTTCCACTGGTGGTACCACGGGTAATGAATAAGAATTTGGTAACTGTATAAATATGACAATATTTATAGCAAAGGAAGTTAGTAAATATACATATAGCAATATTACTATTTTCATTGTACAATTTTACGTTGACTATATGAATACATAGCAATTATAAACCAATTTCTATTTACATTTTCTTGATCAGTTATACAAAACTTTTGGAACTGGTGAAACGCAATCATATTGAAATCGAAAGTTCTTCATTTCTGGTCTGCTCAAAGCGTAAGACACTGATTCACACAAAGCTGTCTTAATCTTAACTAAAACAAACAGCAGCATATCCTTTTACATAATTTTATGTTACAAGACTTTTTTATTTCATATTTCCTTCAATTTCAATAAAGTTCAGTACAGTCAATAGATTAGCGGATTATAAAAATTAGGACATAGCCCAAGCTCTTGGACTATGAGTTACGAGTATCATTCAGCACTACAATATAGTTATGATCAAATGAATTATCTATATAATAAACGATGTAAATGAAATATTCAAAATAATTGAAAACTTAAAGAATGAGTAACTTCAAATTCATAACAAAAAAATAAACAGATAAAACCAGGAATACATGGGCTCACTGATAACCACTCAACAACCCGACAACAACATTAGTGTCAGTTTCAAGTAAATGAATCAAGTGTATAGAAACAACGAAACTGACACAGAGAGAGACACACACAGAATAATACATGGGGAGTTGTGTGATATACTAAATAATTTGGTTTTATTATGGTATTGATCATGCATTAAGGAAGTTAAGGTTAGAACACTTGCGTTATGTTACATTCATTTAGCAGGACTAGGCAGGTACACGTGAACCGCAACTTTTGAGGAGACAATATGGAGCAACAGAAACTCCAGGGTAACAATGGTTTTCACATAGTGTGTGTAAGACTTGGTGCATATTTCAAGTTAAAGGAAATGTGAATTCCTCCAAGGAACTGTATTACACAATTAATATTCTCATTTGATGCCCATTCCTTTATTGGGCTTTACCTAAGAGACATGAGTCATCGAAAAGAAGAGAGAGAGAGAGAGAGAGAGAGAGAGTAGGGTAGGTGTTTGTGTGTGTGAAACGATACAAGAATCCCATATACTACTATTATTACTACTACTATCAACATCTGAGTCTTCATTCATAAAGTATATGGGGGGTTGTCTAGTAAAGTACCTCATACTACAGTATAATTGAGTGTGAGGGCCTTGGGTAATGACTTTTCACTAGCCTCCCTCTGGGTGCTTACTAAATTTAGCTAAGTCTCCCTTTAAATTTCTGTGATTTACTCCGATAAGTGCCTTAATTGTCAACATTAGACATCAGTGCATAATTTTGCCAATTAGGCCGTGGCTTCAAATGGTTATTTCCAAAATACGATCCATATCCGATGCATTGGAATGATTTTATCGACGAAAACCTATTAGACACGGCCCTAAAATGCGCAGTAGTACAAAGTAATAAAAGTAAAAGTAATAGAGTATGCACATTTTGGTATTCTTTTCTGTAAGCACTAATCATGGGAGTGAGACCCGTTATTGACATCAGATGTCGTTTCAGAACAATTCGTAGCAGACGATGTGAAAAAAAGAGACCCTGTACAAAACAAGAATAAATATATTTGCCTAAAACATCAGACCACGATTGGTTCCTTACTAAGGTCATATATATATTTCAGAATATACAAAGAAATGCTTGTCCATTCTTAACCTGTGACTTCTGGCTCCCGCCACTGCCACAACCACCTGATATGTTACTCTGGCCCAAGTTAGGCAACTCGTTTTGACATAGCTTTTAGATATATGTTGGTGTAAAATAGAGTCGTTACAAGAACTTAGGAAGTCTGTACGCTGGTGAGGTGTCTTATCTTCTGTATTCAACTGGATGTAAGTCAGTCGCAAAGCGTGTGTGGACTATGATTCTTCTTTTTGCTACAGCAAATCATAGTCAGAGGTTCACGCATAGGCTTTCGTATGCTTACTACAACAGAGAGCATTTCATGGTCAGCAGTGGGGCTTGGTAACACATCCGAATCTATGCTAATGTCTGTTTTATTTGTAATCAACAAGCCTATTAACGTAGAAGAGTTTGCTCTTATTCTGGATGCCTTTTTAATTTCTTGTTATAGATTTAAGCTACATAAAACTTTTGTAATTCGATTCCCTCTTCTGAAGAGACCGTCATTAAAACCACCTAAAATGAGCACTGGTTTACTCTATAACTGAATAGCTTTGAAAACATCAGCTATGTAAGAAAACGACGTCCCTCCGGCCTTTGGATGATGGTAGACACAACCGATAATTATAGAAGGAAACTTTTTGTATTGTACTTGGATCCAAAGATCATCACCCCTTCCACCTTACAGATAATGGCATTAATACTGGTAACTTTTAAGTTACCCTTAACAAATATACAAGATACCCCGCCTCTACCTGTATCGTATCTTATAAGACTTAAATTGGGAACACTTGTATTCTTAGTGGCCATTGAAGAGTCTATCCACGTTTCACATATACACAATTCATCAGTTTCATTTTCATTTAACATTAGTTGGACTTCACTGAAATGACATAACAAAGACTGTGCATTCAAATATTTAATCGCTAAGAGTTCTCTTTTGCCTGGCAATTCCCATTTACAGTCGGTACCTCCTTCTTGGCCTCCAACTTAATAGTCATTGTGCTCATTGCACAGACGAATTTTCTGACCGTATATAGAACAATGATTACACCTAATGTGATTGTCGTATCGGCAAATTAACTGTCGATGGTTATGCTCTCCACAATTAAGACAACCCTTTCGCTAAATGTTCTTTGTGCGGCTTGTTGGTCTAAAGCTTCTTTAGAGGGCTATAAAATTTCATAGAAAAAATTATGTTGCAATTCTGTGATCTCGACTTCCTTGGCCGTGCCCTGTCCTTTGGCAGTACCTGTTCCTCGGTTTTCCTCATTTCCTTGTGTAGGCCAGCGTTAAAAATGCTTCGAAATTTCTGGCGCTGGCCTTTCAATTCCTGGTTTACAAATCACTGAGTTGTATTCTGGTTACTGTTTTCAGGAGTAACAGTAGGAAGAGGGTCGTTAGCTTTCTGACTAATCAAGTTTGTCTTAATGGGCCCATTTAATTCCAGGAATTGACACTGCTTATGTATAACAGATAATAGTCTTATTACTCCTTTTCTGTTTAGCGTCTCGATTTTGTTCCCATTAGTCACGTTTTAATGCACATCGTCTACGCCTCCTGTACCCAGCTAAAATTTAAATGCTTTTGAGCTGCATTATTTTGTAATCTGTGGCCCACTGACCAAGTTTTTTACTGAATTCACTCATTTTATCATCAAATTCGGCTATCATGCCTGGCAATGCTTCGCAAACAAATAGTTCAATACACTCATTTTACTTTTCAGATAAGAAATTAAGTCTCCTAGACTATCTAAGATGGTATGTAAGGCATCTAAATGGAGTCCAATCCATTTTTTTTGTTGACCCAGCAGCTTATGAGATCCCTAGTGGTATCCTTTATACTCCTTACCGTACAGTTTTTGTCTAAGCCATAAATACGCATTTCATACAATTCTCATCTCCAATTAAAAGTGTCTTCTCAAAGGGTGCAGGTGCAAAATTAGTTGTGGTATTTTCTCTTATCCGTTCTTCCAGTGTAGAGATTCTGTCATTTAAACTATTTACAGTAATGTTTGCAGTTTCAGTAATACATTTAGTTCTTCTATTCATGGTCTTTGATAGCCATTTTCTCCTTGATGCTTTGTAGTTCGAGATGGATTTTTGCAAGGAGATCCACTGTCTGGTTTTTTCAGTGTTGGATGCTTTGCTGTTCCGAGTTGAGTGAAGATGAAAGTAGTCATGTGCCTTCCAAAGTTCAGCTGGAAAATTTAGCTTTTGTAGATTACCTTTTGCTCTTTGTGTTTTACAAGACATATTCCAGAGATATAAAGATGATGTTAAAAAAAGCAGATAGAATTGTTAATGAATAGCTGATGGTCGAGTGGTTTATGTCAAAACTGTAAAAGAGCACAATTAGGCATTGCGCAGACTTATGAATGCTGAAAAAGAGATGCGATAGTCTTAGCTTTGATAAATGTGATTTTTAAAAAATCCTATAAAGTTTTATGGCCTTTACAGTAAAAAAATGGAATGAAGCCTGACGTTAAGAAAGGTGATGATATTTGTAACTGTTCTGCACCTACAAATAAGTCAGAACTGAAGAGTTTTCAGGTCTTATTCATAACCTGAGTCGTTTCATTCCACATTCATGTGATAAGACTAGTAGTTTAAGATAAGAAAGTCACTTAAACACAGTGTATACTGGGACTATGGAAGTGAACATCAAGAAGCTTTTGAGGCACTAAGAATGGCAATTCATGGAGATTTGGCAAATAAACCTGTTGAGACTGAGATTGATGCTTCACTGATAAGCTTAGGTGATGCACTGGTACAGTGTGGTACGCCTATAGCTTGTGCATCAAAAGCATTGACCCCCACTGAGTCACGTTGCACTAATGTTGACAGAGAAATACATACGGAAAGGAATGATGCTATTCATTCTACAGTTCATTCTAAGCCGAGGGCTTGTTTGCCAACCTAACATGATTTGCGTCATCCATCTTTCATAAAAATCCAGTGGGGAAGGCATTATTAAGAAACGTCATTTGACAGTAGTATACATCAAATCAAACAACTCATCAACATACGGACTTCTAGAAAGCTCTTGTAACGGCTCTGTATTACAACATCCCTTCCCTTCCATATGAAAGTATCAATCAGTAATCACAAGAGAGGGTATTAATTGTTACAGAATATTGTACAACTAAAATAATACCAGCAGCAAAAGATATCAAGGTACAGTAAAACTGGAAAGCATATTTTACATAATAGTAAAATGACAATCATGACTGTCCAAATGAAACATATTAAGTACAAAATGAAAAAAAATAATTTCAACAATACCAAAACAAGTATATCCACATTCATCTATGAGCCTAGCAGGTTTCTTAACAATTTGGGTAGATCTTCGAGGATTAGAAACATTTTGACAAGAAGATATGTTTCCAGCGTAAGTGAGATCTGTTTTACCTCTAAAGGGCGGTTCGGTGCCTTCTGGTTTTACATGTATATTGATGTTAATATCAGCCTTGCTCTCTATATTTGGCTGTAACACGTCGTGTGAAATTGAATTTCCTACTCGTGTTTGAACTTGATTCTTTTAAAAAACAATTCTATTCCTTCTTGATAAATTACAATTAGGATAATCTTGGCTCACCACACTTCTGGAACCCAAGATTGTTCATTTGAATTTTGTATTAAAACCTACGTTCCAGGATAGTGAGGACTAGTAGTAATGTGTTCAGAATCCCAATCCTTTTAATTTTTTTTGTACCTGCAGTGTATTCTGGTCCAATATCACTGCACAAGCTCTTAGGCACCTCATGAATTGCAAGCATGTCTATACTGAACTCAACCACCTCAGCACAAGTTGTTGCCTTTAATCCTCGTACAAAAGGCATTTTAAAAATGATCTACTACAAAAATGCAAGTGTACTTCTTACTCAAACAAATCGCTAGAGACTACTTCCCATGGTCATAAAGGGGCTTCATGGGAAATCATAGGTACCTTCCTCATGATTTTACCTTCCTGTGGGCATATTTCATTATCTTTTAGTTTTCCCTATGGCAACCATGATAGTTGGCCAATACTATAATCTTTTGCTCTGAGCTGAGACTTTGTCACACACTGTTGACTTGCCTGGACACGATCCAGGTATTATTCCCTAAAAGCTTCTGGAACAATAAGTCTATACCCACAATATACTAAGCCATCGTCTAATGACAAGTAATCTCTCAGTGACCAATATGATCAGATAAGCTTTGGCACGGACTGAATAGGCAACCCTCTCTTATTATCTGTTCATATAATACAAATAGTTCAGTATCCTGCTGACTAACCAAACAACTTTTCTAACTGACTGGCTGATATTTGAATCTTGGTCATACTTAATTCAGGTAATCAGCATAAATCATATCTCTCCCACGAATCTGTCTCATTTGTCTGAATAAAGAGTCGCATTCTTTATGAATGGGGAGGGACCATGCTCAGCTGATTCAAGATAATATCCTTTAATGGTTTCTGATATCTATCGATGACTAATGCTTATCACATACACTCTTTTCTTTGATAAAAGACCTTAATGTAATTTAATTTTAACATTTAACTTAATAAACAGGCATAACATACGTAATTGGCTTTTCATTTATCTTGCAGATTCAAGTTCTTCGTTGGGAGAGTCGGTAGAGCTGTCGGCTAACACTCGCTAGGCCCGAGTTCGAGTCTCCGGCCGGCTAATGAAGAATTAGAGGAATTTATTTCTGGTGATAGAAATTCATTTCTCGCTATAATGTGGTTCGGATTCCACAATAAGCTGTAGGTCCCATTGCCAGTTAACCAATTGGTTCTTAGCCACGTGAAATAAGTCTAATCCTTCGGGCCAGCCCTAGGAGAGCTGTTAATCAGCTCAGTGGTCTGGTTAAACTAAGGTATACTTAACTTTTGCAGATTCAGTATATTAATGAGGGCGTAACTGTACATGGATAAAGAATGCACGTTTGTATAAATTAGAATATGGCCGAATTGGGGATTTAAGTATTTACATTTCTGTTTTTAAACTTATTCAGGGCTTATAAAAATGCTCTTGAAATGAGTTCGTTGTGAATCCAGAGAGTCATCGTGAAGAATAAAAAGTGAAACTGGGCGTTAACATTCGATAATAGAAGGGTTTCCACCCGCAGCCAAACAGCTGCAGACGATTTGACCTTCAAACCAGTCGAGGTTTCTGATAAAATGGTCCTGAATCACACTATAGCTTTAGCTCGTAATCAGATATTTGCACCTTAGGCGGGAGACTGTGAAGGCCTGTTGTCTGTTAACTATCGAGCTGTTGGAAAGACATACTTCCAACTGGGCTCCTTTGGGGTAGTAGGTGTGTATTGTGGCCCTTGTCTGGAAAAGTTGATCTACCCACCATTTGGGCGAGTATCGTCAGTGCACCTCACTGTAAGTATTAGTAATGGTGTTTACAGCGTCTCTCGAACTCCAAGCTGTACCCACGGTTTAGTCTTTTACTTGACCTCCACTGCCTCTTCTTCTCTTCCACCTTGTTGTCCAGCCGCCTTATTACTGAGTGCAATATGGCGTTTTCTCCCCTTTTCATCTTTGTGCTTTAGAAACCCGTATTTCATCTCATTCATTTTCTTGATCTCCTTGTGTCGCTGTCCACCCACTCCAACTTGTACTTTTCACTGTCTAGAGTCCTGTACAGCTTGAAATGCCCCAGTGCTTGACTTTATAGCCCAAATTTCATGATGCAATCCTTCATCCAAATTAATGTAAACGTTGCTAGTATGTCATGCTTGCTCCGGGTTTTCATATGGCTTTTTTAATTTACTTTGCTTTATTGAACATATTTTGTCGAAGCCTGAAAAGTTTTGGAAACGTATGTAGGCTGTTATGTGTCTTGGGACTCTGTGAAAAGCCACCCTCAAATTCAGTTGAATATAACTAGTTGCGTACTGTTGCTGCTACGAAGAGTTTCTTTTTCTTTATTCTCCGCCTGTGCACTGAGCTTAAAATGCAGCAGTGTTGTAGTAATTTACAATTTACATTCACTCGTGGTATTTTGAGGAATGAAAGGCCGTCGTGTCATACAGACCCTCTCTTTTCTTTCTTTAAGTATCATATTCGACACGAGGAAGTTCAGCGTCTTGTTGTTGCTGTCGTTACCTTTTTGTCATCTTGCCTCCCACTACCTACCAGCTTTCCTGAGCAATAGAGAATGCGAGTGCTGTGAACAAAGCGCTCATGTGCAACAATAGTTCTCGTCATGTCTTTGATTACATTTGCATATGGCATCGCCTTTCTCCTTCATTAAACTTACGGATAGTTTTAAGCATCCGAACTTGACAGTGAGAGTCAACAGCCGCTCCTACATTTCCTTGAACTTGGTGCTTGAATGTCCAGCTCAGTTTTTTATATATATATATATATATATATATATATATATATATATATATATATATATATATATATATATATATATATATATATATATATAATCAATAAAAGCTACAAACGTCCTTTAATACCCAATTCGCTCTACCTCCGGAAATAATATATTTTCATATATGTTACTGAAGGGAATTTTTAGTTGATAATAAGTTCGTCGTCCCGTGGGCTCGAACCAACGAAGGACAAGAACTCAGGAATACAGTGGACGCTTTAATCCACACGTAGTGCTGAGTTCTTGTCCTTCGTTAATCCGTTGGTTCGAACCAACAAAGGACAAGAACTCAGGACTACAGTGGACGCTTTAATCACACGAGCCCAACGAAGGACAAGAACTCAGGACTACAGTGGACTCTTTAATCCACACGGCCGTGTGGATTAAAGCGTCCACTGTAGTCCTGAGTTCTTGTCCTTCGTTGGTTCGAGCCCACGGGACGACGAACTTATTATCAACTAAAAATTTCCCTTCGGTAACATATATGAAAAATATATTATTTCCGAGGTAGAGCGAATTGATATTAAAGGACGTTTGTAGCTTACTGATTGTATATGAATCACGGTGATGTGATAAAAAGTCATATATATATATATATATATATATATATATATATATATATATATATATATATATATATATATATAATGTATATATATATGTATATATATATATATATATATATATTTATATTTCAAGTTCTCTTTTTGTGGGTTTGCAAGTTCTTTAGTTCATGAGTTCCAGTTGATATTTTCTCAGAATTCGTCCATATTGGTACTTGTTTCACAGAAATAAACAAATAAAATATATATATATATATATATATATATATATATATATATATATATATATATATATATATATATATATATATATATAGTAGAGAGATAGATAGAGAGAGAGAGAGAGAGAGAGAGAGAGAGAGAGAGAGAGAGAGAGAGAACGTTCAGAAGATCTTTTACGCTAATCTTTTGCCTTACATTATTTTTTACATGGTCGGTAATGAAAAGGAATCATTTTAATGGTAAAAAATAAATGAAAATCGCGAGGAAAGAATTCTTGTGTTCAGGCAAACGGATAATTTCCCACCTGTGCGTCTCCATTATATTTTTCTCATTAATTTTCTTCGCCCTTGCTAACACTTATTTTCGTCAAATATCACTCTACAAGTTGTGAGTCAGAACCGGACGAATTGGATAACACTTCAACCAAACCTCGCTATAACAAGCTGACTGTTTTCGCCACCGTCGTCGATTCCTATAAAATCTCTTTCTGCAGGACACATTTCAAAGACATCTAATATTTCAGATGTATTGTGCAAATGCCACTGTGCATTTCAGGGTCGTGTCTAATAGATTTTCGTCAATAAAATCTTACCAAAGAATCGGATATGGACGGTATTTTGGAAATAGCTGTTTGAGGCCACAGCCTAATTGGCAAAAATATACAGTGATGTCCAATGTGGATAATTAAGGAACTTATCAGAGTAAATCAAAGAAATTTAAACAGAAACTTAGCTAAATTTAGTAAGCACCCAGAGAGAGGCTAGTTGTGACGTAAACTATGACATCAGACGTAATAGCAGGGTTCCCAGTAGTATGTTAATGATTGTAGAAACACAAATATTTGACCATCTTGTACAATAAGCAATACCTTGAGTAGGATATGCGATAATTATCGAAATTCTATTTTCTCTATTTCCATCGAAAGTTCTTCACTTATGGTCTGCTCAAAGTGTAAGACAATGATTCACACAAGGCTGTCTAATCTTAAACAAACCACAGCATATCCTTTTACATAATTTTATATTACAGTAATTGCTTTTTTTTTATTTCATATTTCCTTCAATTTCAATAAAGTTCAGTATAATCAATGGATTACTGGATTATAAAATTTAGGCATAACCCAAGCGCTTGGACTATGAGTTAAGAATTTCATTCAGCACTACAATGTAGTTATGATTAAATGAAATTATATAATCAAAATAACTGAAAATTGAAAGAATGAGTAAATGAAATAATTAAAAAACTGAAAATTGAAAGTCTCACCGATGACCAATCAACAAAAAAATAAACATTAGTGTCAAAACCAAATAAATGAGTCACTGATAACCACTCAACAGCCCTACAACAAACATTAGTGCCAGGTTAAAATAATGAAGGAGGTATATAGAAACAACAAAACTGTGGATTTATTTTGAGATTGATCACGCATTACGGAAGTTTAGGTTAGAACACTTGCGGTAGGTTACATTCATTTAGAAAGACTAAGCAGGTGCACGTGAACCGGAACTTTTGAGGAGACAATATGAAGCAACAGAAACTCCAGGGTAACGATGGTTGTTTTCACAGAATGTGTTAGAGTAAGACTTGGTGCATATTTAAGTTAAAGGAAACGTGAATTGCGCCATGGAACTGTATTACACAATTAATATTCTCATTTGATCCCCATTCCCTTATTGTACTCTACTTAGAGACATGCTTCATCAAAAAGATGAGAGAGAGAGAGAGAGAGAGAGAGAGAGAGAGAGAGAGAGAGAGAGAGATGCAGGGTAGGTGTTTGAGTGTGTGAAACAATATAAGAATTCCATATACTACACTGTTACTACTACTACCAACGTCTGAGTCCTAGAAGAGCTTTTAGTCAGCTCAGTGGTCTGGTAAAACTAAGGTATACTTAACTTTCATTCATAAAGTATATTGGCGAGGTGTCTAGTAAAGTACGTCGTACCACAGTATCAGTGAGTGGGAGGGCCTTCAGTAATGACATTTTACTAGCCTCTATCTACGAGCCTGCTAGATTTAGCTAAGCTTCCCTTTAAATTTCTTTGATTTATTCTGATAAGTCCCTTAATTATCAACATTAGACATCTCTGCACATTTTTGCCAATTAGGCTGTGGCTTCAAATAGCTATTTCCAAAATACATTCCATATCCGATGCTTTGGTAAGATTTTATCGACGAAAATCAATTAGACACGGCCCTGAAATGCACAGTAGTTAGACTAAACTATTGTTAGAAACCTAATCAAGGGATTATACTGGACCGATAAAACGAGCTCCGCATTTTTTTTCAGGCACAGACAATATAGGGTGTTTATCTTCTCATTAAAGAGTGGCAAACAAAATGAAAAATTATCTAACAGAATTGTTAATTACTCTTGGCATATATTAACAGAGTTGTAAATGTTTCTCAAAAATATTAAGTTATTCGTTTTTAAACTCGTTTTAATTATTTGGATGAATATAAATTCTGTGTGAAAATTAATATGATCAATATGCGATTTATTTTTCTAAAAGAATGAAACATAATTTCTTATATTAAAAGAGACAACGTTATTGCATTGACCTTTTAGATTATAAAGTAAAGGAATGTGATAATAAGTTTTGTAGTGTTTTATAAGGTTATTGTTAAAAAAAGTAATTTTTGTTGAACTTTTACCAACTGCAAAAAAAAAACGGTTTTCATAATTGTAACATATCATGAAAATATATTATTTCAAAAGTACGTACTCATACAATGATTTAAAATCGTAGATTACTTTTTTGATTTCTGAATCACGGTGATGTGATAAAAAGTCATATATATAAATAATATGATATATATATATATATATATATATATATATTATTATCATTTGTATGATTCATTTATCACACATTACAGGTAATGTATATATATATATATATATATATATATATATATATATATATATATATATATAAATCATCAACTCACAATTTCTGTGGAACAGAAATCCATCTTTCTGACTCACGTCAGGATCGAACCCATTCCTGTTAAGATAGTTCCTTCAATTGCATTGCCCAACCATTTTACATTTTATATATCATATATATATATTATATATATATATATATATATATATATATATATATATATATATGTATATATAATATATGGATTATATATATATATACTTTATTCTCCATACAATTTATGCCACTACCATTATTATCAATTCTATTTTTTTCTACCTCTTCAGTAAATGTGTGGATACTGCCGATTATTGTTTTATCATATCATGTTACCTTATGCATCTAGGGTGTCTGCATTGTATTTGTATATTCCGTGTATATGGCATTGAGCCACAATAAAGGATATTATTATTATTATATGCATGTATTTCCAGATATATATATATATATATATATATATATATATATAGACATATATATCTAGTTATACATGGACACATATATCTATATATATATACATATATATATAATATATATATATATATATATATATATATATATATATATATATATATATATATATATATATATATATATATATATATATACATAAGTGTGTATTAGATATAGATATCTTATTATGAGGGATGGCCCCATGCCGGTTTTAAACAAGTCCCTCCCCAATAACAACTAAAGTATTGATTTCCTTCAGCCCTCACACGTAGCATTAAGGATAACCAATAGTTTCTGTTTTATTTTAATAATTTTCTTACTGTAAACGCCTGGCACCTTCACTTCTTTTTCACTTTTGAGAGAATATACTGAATCCCCTAGGGTGTGTCCAAAGCACCTATTCGTCTCCTAAGTATCATAACAACTATATTAAAATAACTACTTTAGTTTGGAGCTAGATTCATCAGCTCTATACTCAGTCTTTTCTTTGATAATGGGGAGAAAAGTGTTTCTTACTTCCCTTATATATTACATTTTTCATTGAAGTATGTAAAAAGTAAGAAAATTATTTACATATATACATACACACACACACACACACACACACACATTATTACACATATATATATATATATATATATATATATATATATTATATATATTTATATATTATATAAATATATGTAGTATATAATTATTTACATGCATATATACACATATATATATATATATATATATGGTGTTTATATATATATATACCATATATATATATATATATATATATATATATATATATATATATATATATATATATATACTGAATGTGCGTTATAATGCATAACGCATTTTAAACATTATTATATAATATGTTTGTCAGGGATACAGGCAGTACGAATAGACGATCATAGGCAGGTAAGCTGGTGCGTTAGTAAGTGTTCGTGGAAAAGCGATTAAAACAAAAGCTTTCGATAGCAAGTGCTTATTGCAGCTGCGTAACACCACATGTGTTTGTTAAAGCCTTTACGTAAAGTCTTCCGTGTCGAAATTGTCGACGGTGTAGTTGATGCGACAGGGAGTGGTCCCATTATGAAGTGACGTCATCCTTCCGCCGATCCCCGACCTGGTTTTCTGACCTCGGGTCATTTCACCTTGAGAGAACAACTGATTCTTTGGCGGTTGTATCGAACTAGTTCAATAGTCTTTGAACACTGAAAATCCTGAATGTTTCTTACTTTTTCTATGCATTATTCCTTATCATTTTGATTGTTGCCACGTTTCTCTTGACCTAGAGCCCCATTTTAGGGAAACTAACTGCCGAATTTGTAAGGATTTCCTGTGAAATAACATTACTTATTGTTAATTTTGCTTTGAAATTGGTACGTACCAGGTAACGGCAAGGATGCGAATTACAAGGTTTATGATAAGAACACTGAATTATTGTACACAGACTTTCCATATATATATATATATACATATATATATATATATATATATATATATATATATATATATATATATATATATATATATGTTTATACAGTATATAAATACAGAATACCTATCTATCTATCTATATATTTTCTTATATATATATATATATATTTTTATATATATATATATATATATATATATACGTGGTTCAAGAATATATATATAAATATATATATATATATATATATATATATATATATATATATATATATATATATATATATATATATATATATATATATATATCGGAATATATGTGTGTGTGTATCCATTCCGAGAGAGAGAGAGAGAAGAGAGAGAGAGTAAAGAGAGAGAGAGAGAGAGAGAGAGAGAGAGAGATCCAGTTCAAATACTTATGGGATTTTTAAGCTCTGTAGAAGGCACTGCTAATTTATAGTTAGGCCATATTTTCGCTGACAGACATTTATATGATAACTAAAAGTAAGAATCGAAAATATCTTTTGCATACTAGAAAAAAAAGTATTATTTCAACAGAACTATTGAAGAGGGTTCATGATGACAGTAAGATTCAACGGTCAAGGAAAACATGAAACTTATATAACAGCCTCTAAAAAGGTGCGATGCAGCTTTAAATAAAGACCAGGATAAAAATCATGCTTGCATATCCTAAGTTCCTTAAAACATGTTCGTCTGGCTTACTTATTTATGTCGTTATTAAAATTCA